>NC_041409.2:41101682-41114182 GCF_900747795.2 Erpetoichthys calabaricus | reverse complement strand
GTAATATCACAGGATCAAACTGGATTTATTAAAGGCCGACACTTATCTTCCAATCTCCGATGTCTGTTTAATGTAATATATTCACCAGCAAAGTCAAACACCCCAGAGATATTATTATCACTAGATGCAGAAAAGGCATTTGATATGATTGAATGGAACTACCTTTTCACTGCATTGGAGAAATTTGGGTTTGGCCCGAATATTTGTGCATGGATCAAACTACTGTATACCAATCCAGAAGCTTCAGTTTGTATTAACAACATTTGTTCAGACTACTTTAAGCTAGAACGTGGCACCAGACAAGGATGCCCCTTGTCACCAGTGCTGTTTGCGATTGCCATTGAACCACTGGCGGTCCACTGTCGAAATTCTTATCAGATAAAGGGGATTATCAGAGAAGGACTGGAACAGAAAATTTCTCTATATGCAGATGATATGGATTATATATATAAGACACAGAAAACACTGTGTCTGCAGTTTTAACAGCACTTACAGAATTTCAAAAGATATCCAGTCTCAGAATCAATCTAAATAAAAGTATACTCTTTCCAGTGAATTCACAAGCATATAAAATTAGATTGGACACCCTACCTTTTACCATAGCAGATCAGTTTAAATACCTAGGGGTAAATATCACAAGTAAACATAAAGCTCTTTATCAACAAAATTTTGCTGTCTGTATGGAAAAAATTAAGCAAGACTTGCATAGATGGTCAACCCTTCATCTCACTCTAGCTGGAAGAATTAACGTTGTTAAGATGAATATTCTTCCTAAACTTCTTTTTTTATTTCAAAACATTCCAATATATATCAAGAAATCATTTTTTAAGCAATTAGATTCAACTATAACATCATTTATTTGGAACTCAAAACACCCACGTATCCGAAGAACGACCCTACAGAAACCTCAGGCAGAAGGTGGCATGGCTCTACCTAATTTTCAGTTTTATTACTGGGCAGCAAACATACAAACCATAAAAACCTGGACAAAATAAATGAACATACACAGGCTTGGTCCGCAATAGAAGTAAAATCCTGTAGTACTTTATACTCCTTGCTCTGCGCTCCAATAAATGCAAGTTATCGCAAATATACTAATAACCCAATTGTGCTTTACTCACTCAGAATATGGAACCAACTTAGAAAACATTTTAAGATGGAAAATCTTTTATCTGTGGCACCCCTGCAGGAGAACCACCTCTTTCAACCCTCGTAACCATATCCAGTTTTTAATACCTGGAAAAGATTTGGGATTAAATTGCTCAGAGATCTTTATATAGACAATATCTTTGCATCCTTTGAACAATTATGTTCCAAATTCAACCTCCCAGCTACACATTTCTTTCACTATCTTCAAATTAGAAACTTTGTTAAACAGAAACTTCCCGATTTTCCTCATCTCGTACCCTCCACCATGCTGGAAAAAATATTGCTCAATTTCGAGGAATTAGACACCATTTCTGCATTATATAAAATTCTATTAGAGTCCCTTCCTTTCAAAGATCCTAGAGGACAATGGGAAAAAGATCTCTTAATTAATATATCAGAAAAGGAGTGGAAGGTAGCAATGCAGAGAATTCACTCGAGCTCCATATGCGCAAAGCATAGAATTATTCAACTAAAAATTATATATCGAGCTCATCTGTCTCGCTTAAAACTGTCCAAAATGTTTCCAGGGCAAGATCCAACCTGCGAACGCTGCAACCAAGCTCCTGCCTCACTGGGTCACATGTTTTGGGCCTGCACCAAATTAACATCATTTTGGACCAAAATTTTTAAGTGCCTTTCAAACAGCCTTGGTGTCACAATCCCTCCTAACCCATTAACAGCTGTGTTTGATGTTCTTCCAGATGGACTTGAAGTGGAGAAGGACAAGCAAACTGTGATTGCATTCACTTCACTTTTGGCACACAGACTTATTTTGTTAAATTGGAAGAATTCTAACTCTCCTCTGATAAGTCAGTGGGAAACAGATGTTTTATATTATTTGAAATTGGAAAAAATCCTTCTCCTTCTCAAGGGTGGGGTTTGATTTGTCTTCAATTCTTTTTTGTATTAATTGATGTATTTGTATGGAATGATTACAATAAAATTAATAAATAAAATTTAAAAATAAATAAATAAATAAATTGCTTGCAGACAAGAGGTCTATCTGCTTGACTCAGTGGTCCCAGGACAAGCTGACCTTTAATCATTGATTAATTGAGGAGGGAACAGCACATTTTGTTTATTGCCAAGTTCGCCAATGTCTTCCTGAGATGTTTCACAGGTGCTGTCTGGAGTCCATCTTCACTGGCGGCATCACATCCTGCTAGGGCACACATGCTTGGGTCACTGCAGAGGGTGGTGAAAGCCAGAAAATATTACTGGCACTCAGCTGCCTTCTATCCAGGCAGGGTATCTAAAAGACATTCTGCTAAGATTTTTACACACTTAGCCATTCTGCACAGCTGTTTATCTTGCTCCTGCCTTCTGGCAAATAGTAAAGAACCATTAGCCTTCAGTATGGCTTCAGAGAAAGTGTTTTAGTTGTGGAGTTACTGAACAGCCAATCGTAATAACAAACATTGTAAGAAAAAGACTATGCATAAATATTTAAAATATAACTGAATATATATCTATACTGTATATTGTATTCTATGTATATTTTTGTGTTTAATTAAATTATCACTGCTCTGGAGAGACATGTAAGTAACAATATAATTCTACTGTATGCACAAGACAATAAATACTGTATATGTTCAATGATGAAATCACCTCGGGATGATTCATTGCTGAATGCACACTGCAACTGACCAACTATTTATTATTATTATTAGTAGTAGTGTTAATAGTATTTGATATTTATCAGAGATAAAAAAGAGGACGACTCAAAGACAGTTTGTTTTTATGTTGATCTAAGTTGGGTCTTTGAGATCTACTTAAATGTTGCACAACTAAGGTTTAAGAACAATTAAGTTTAAGATTGTCTCAAACTCAAAAGTTATTTAAAAATGTAAAATTTCTTGGCTGTCACATACTGTTCAATTGATATGGTAATGACATACAGTATTTCACACAAACAGATTTTAGTAATGAAAACGTTGATGGATCAAATCAATAAATAAATGACTGACTGTTCCCTAAAATGTTTCCCAGACAATTTTAAAACCAATTTTATATGTAGCACTGTTATTGTAAACCTTTTAAAAATTAATTAAGTTTAATATTGTTTCACGTTTATAATTTGCTAGTGGAAATATGAAATACATTTATAGATTGAAAATCTCTAGGTATGAGTTTCATGAGGTACATTCTGTTTGAAACACTAAATGGTAATAAGATTTATTTTTACTATAATGTAACGGTTCAGGAGAAAACGTAATGAACAACCATTCGAAATGGTAAAAAAAAAAAAAAACTTCTTTATATCGGAAAAGTGCTTAGAATGGTTGGATATCTTAAATGTGAGACTGGAAGTCATTAATGTTTGTCCAAATAGAAACTGTTGTAATCTGTACAAGTGCAGCGTCTACTTGGGCAGATGGCATGATGCGAGTGACGTTAGGAAAGGGCGTTACGATAATCGCGTCATTACATGGAGCACGCTGTCACGGCCGTGTTCCGTGATATGGAGGGCGTTCCATGTCTAACGTCAGAGGTATTGCAGTCTGCAGCTTCTCTCTGTTGGCTGAAGTCGAAAATGATATTCATGCCCATTTTACTCCAGTCTGCAGCTATATCTATTTGGCTCTGCTCTGCATAGACATATATAGATACACGGTGCATTCACTGCATTACCCAGTCGACGCAATATGTCAGCGCGTCCGCAATATTGTGAGTGGCAAAAATGCCATTTAAACTAATACAGGTAGATGTGGAAACCGGGTTTTCTGATGAAAAAACAATAACGTTTAAAACAGTATCGTTTACATACAACAGATTTTGGCGAATCGTTTAAATGCAATTATTTATATCAATTTATACACTAATAATGGCAATTTTTAAATAATAATAATAATTATTATCTATACTAATAAAAGGCAAAGCCCTCACTGACTGACTGACTGACTCACTCACTCATCACTAATTCTGCAACTTCCCGTGTAGGTAGAAGGCTGAAATTTGGCAGGCTCATTCCTTACAGGTTACTTACAAAAATTAGGCAGGTTTCATTTCGAAATTCTACGCGTAATGGTCATAACTGGAACCTGTTTTTTGTCCATATACTCTAATGGAGGAGGCGGAGTCACGTATCGCGTCATCACGCCTCCTACGTAATCACGTGAACTAAAAACAAGGAAGAGATTTACAGCACGAGTCAAATGCGGGAACGAAGGTAAATGACGTTAATTTTTGAGTGTCTTTTAATACTGTGTAAGCATACATATTAACACATGTGCAATTAAACGTGTGCATTTACGGGATGATTTCTCAGGCTTAAAAGCTCGCCTTTTATCAAACGCGGGAACAAAGTAAATAACGTTAATTGTTGAGTGTCTTTTAATACTGTGTAAGTATACATATTAACACATGCGCAATTAAACGTGTGCATTTACGGGGTGTTTTCTCAGGCTTAAAAGCTAGCCTTTTATTAAAGAGGTAAATGCAAACTGTTTTCATTCTGAAGGGCACAAACCACGTTAGACTTCATTTTCCTCAGTTTAAAAAGGTTTACTTTTCTTCTTAATAAAATTTTTAAAGCAGTACTTCGCTGCTGCGAAGCGCGGGTATTTTGATATATATCAAAATATATCGCGTCATCACGCCTCCCACGTAAGCACATGAACTGACCCGCTGCCGTTTGCAATGCCATATTCGCGAGATACAAGTTTAATGAGAAGACACGAGGTATAAACAACAGTTTGGATCACTTTGGAAGAGTTAAAATTGCTGTAGCGAGAAACTTTTAACTGCCGGGTTATTAAATAAACCCGTGGACATCGCAACATCACACAAGAGAGCGGATCACGTGAACTGACTGAACGCAGCAGGAGTGATCACTTCGATGTATCAAACCTGTTCAAAAAACAAATACCCTAAGTTCTTGTCTATAAGCCGGACTCATGTATTAGCCGGAGACCAAAAATCATACGAATTTTTAAAATAAAATCGTATCATAGATAAGCCGGACTCATGGATAAGCCGAACGTACTATAACCTATAACTAATAGAAGGGAGGGAGGTCAGTGGTCTCACTCGCGCCCATTTAATTTCTTTAAGGGGGGAGAGAGTGTGAGATATTGCCGTCTCTCTCACTCCCCGCATGGCGCGGTTGGAGCGGCCGGAGCGCGTTCTTTCTGCTCTGGGCGTCGCCGAGTCAACACGAGCGCGTAGCGGTCATTTAAATTGTGATTTTATATGTAAGCATATTTAAATATATATCGCGGATTTCTGCGGACAATGGGTCTTTTAATTTCTGGTACATGCTTCCTCAGTTGGTTTGCCCAGTTGATTTCATACAAGGGACGCTATTGGCAGATGGCTGAGAAGCTACCCGGCTTACTGTTCTCTCTCTCTTGCGCTGACTATCTGTGATCCTGACGTATGGGGATTGAGCAGGGGGGCTGTTTGCACACCTAGACGATACGGACGCTCGTCTAAAAATGCTGAAAGATTATCTTCACGTTGCTATCTTTTGTAAAGCTGATTCCTGAAAAGACATGCTGCACAGTGCTTCGCATACTTAAAAGCTCGAAGGGCACGTATTGATTTTTGACTGAAAAACAAACTCTCCCCCTCTCTCTCTTTGTCTGCTCCTGACGGAGGGGGTGTGAGCTGCCGCCTTCAACAGCTTTGTGCCGCGGTGCTTCGCATACTTAAAAGCCAAACAGACATATTGATTTGTTTGCTTCACTCCTTTGAAGAGGAAGATATGTTTGCATTCTTTTAATTGTGAGACGGAACTGTCATCTCTGTCTTGTCATGGAGCACAGTTTAAACTTTTGAAAAAGAGACAAATGTTTGTTTGCAGTGTTTGAATAACGTTCCTGTCTCTCTACAACCTCCTGTGTTTCTGCGCAAATCTGTGACCCAAGCATGACAATATAAAAATAACCATATAAACATATGGTTTCTACTTCGCGGATATTCTTATTTCGCGGGTGGCTCTGGAACGCAACCCCCGCGATGGATGTATAAGCCGGACTTATGTATAAGCCGATATTCTATTTTTTCATTTTCACAACTTTTTTCCTTAGATAAGCCGCGGCTTATTGACAAGAACTTAGGGTAACACAATTGATAAGGTACGAACAGAATATGAAACCGATTGTGGATTTGCGTACAGCCACTGAAACTTTGTGACGCCACGAGACTTCAGGTCACGTTTCTGCAAAACAACCTCATTGAGGCAACTATTTTTACTGGCGGTGGCTCAGGGGAGAGAGTTTTTATTCCTCGCATCCCCGTTATACCCTCTGATCTCCCATTTCAATTCAAACGCCTACAATTTCCACTAAGGCTCTGCTTCGCAATGACAATTAATAAGTCTCACGGACAGACCCTACAAAAGGTTGGCATTTTGAGGCAAGACTGCTTTTCACATGGCCAACTGTACGTTGCATGCTCAACAGTAAGCTACCACACAGCTTGGTCATATTACAACCAGAGGGACGAACTGACAACGTGGTATACAAAGAGATCCTTAACAAATAATTATTGATACATTTTCCCTCAGTTTAAAAAGGTTTACTTTTCTTCTTAATAAAAATTTTAAAGCAGTACTTCGCCGCTGCTAAGCGCGGGTATTTTGATATATATATATACTAGCAAAATACCCACGCTTCTCAGCGGAGAAGTAGTGTGTTAAAGAGGTTATGAAAAAGTAAAGGAAACATTTTAAAAATAACGTAACATGATTGTCAATGTAATTGTGTTGTCATTGTTATGAGTGTTGCTGTCATATATATATACATATACACATATACACACACATATACAGATATATTATATATACATATACACATATATTTTTTATATATATATTTTTTATATATATACATATATATATATATATATATATATCCATCCATCCATTTTCCAACCCGCTGAATCCGAACACAGGGTCACGGGGGTCTGCTGGAGCCAATCCCAGCCAACACAGGGCACAAGGCAGGGAACCAATCCTGGGCAGGGTGCCAACCCATCGCAGGACACACACAAACACACCCACACACCAAGCACACACTAGGGCCAATTTAGAATCACCAAACCACCTAACCTGCATGTCTTTGGACTGTGGGAGGAAACCGGAGCGCCCGGAGGAAACCCACGCAGACACGGGGAGAACATGCAAACTCCACGCAGGGAGGACCCGGGAAGCGAACCCAGGTCCCCAGATCTCCCAACTGCGAGGCAGCAGCGCTACCCACTGCGCCACCGTGCCTATATATATATATATATATATATATATATATATATATATATATATATATATATATATATATATATATATATATATACACACATACATACATACATATACACACATAGATGCAGTTACAATGACATAGAAATCAATATAAACAACATTAACATCATTATCATATGAGAATATGAAGTAATATATAAGAAGCACATTTCATATAAATATAAATTATTAAACAGTAAAATCTTTTTCTATAATTTGCTACCGTGGCTTTTCGTTGGTCTGTCCAGGATTTTAAATCACCTGTAGCTTGCAAACCGTTTCACCTATTGACTTGAAATCTGGTACACATATAATACGTCACGTCTGCTATCCGCTTTATGGGTGATGATTGTATTACTCTTTTTATGTTTATTTTATTTTAGAATCAACTCCTATCTGCGCACACCAGGGCGGCCGTGGGCAGATGCGTATGGTGTATTCACTCCATGTTATTGTGCATTGCGCTGTCACTGGTATTTTGATAAAAGAATTTGAACAATATATAAGAAGCGTATAAATTATTAAACAGTAAAACATTAACATTTAAGAAGTAAAGTTACATTGAGTACTACTGCAGTGCCTTCGGGTATACCTCATTTTTTCTTTGCCCATTACATGCTTAAATGTATACATTTTTTGGTGTACCTACCCGAGAACACGCGACATATAACCGACCGTGGGAGAAGCATGGATTTTAAAGAAGCGTTGACTTCATCTGCTGGTCTCCCTCGTGGAATAACTGGTAATGTTTCACTAAAATCTACAGCGAGTAAAACGACATTACCTCCTTTTTTTTTTGTACGATCTCTGAGATGTTGCTTTTTTCGGTTCAAGGCTTCATAAGCTCTTTTATGTTCCATGGTGTACTTAATAAGTACTAATTATCCCAAACCATCATCTTTGAATGTTGCAAGACTTTCGCCTTGTATGTAGATCGGGGTAATTACATTCATTGCATTCCTAGTCTGAATCACAATCTGATTGTATGGGTGGTTACCTGGCACTGTAGGGTTGCCACCCGTCCTTTAAAATACGGAATCGTGCCGCGTTTGACAATGAAATTGCGTGTCCCGTTTTTGAATCAATACTGGATGGGATTTATCCCGTATTTTTTTAATCATTTTTTTTTTAAAGCAGCGTCTCATGCAAATCATCCCACACGCATTTTATGAAGATGCCTCCTTTCCTACTTTGGATTGGGTAATACTTGATGTCATCGTTAGTTTGATTGGTGTTTTTAACTGTCCAGTGAGGAGGGCGTGTCTTTTAAGTACAGTCTGCAAAGTGTTGGCACTGAGATGTGGCGTCAGCGCCATACTTGAAGCCCCTAACGTTGCGGTCAGCAAGTCGGCTAACATCCGCCATGTGCCGTCTTTCAGTTGCGAGAAGCAGATCATAGAATGGTTGAAACTGTTGCCCCTAACGTTGCGCCACGGCGTATGGTTCGTTTATACCTCGTGTCTTCTCATTAAACTTTTATCTCGCGAATATGTTATTGCAATCCGCAGCGGGAGCGTTTCTATAAACTTTATTTAAACTTACGTTTTACACCGTGGTTTGTTTCCCTTATGAACATGCTTGTATGCTTAACTCGCTCCGTTCTCAATTGTTTAATTAATTTTTTGCTCTTCGCTGTTTGCGGCTGTTCCTCCATTTCCCCCTACTTCGTTCTTTTATCTCGCGAATATGTTATTGCAATCCTTAACGGGAGCGTTTCAATAAACTGATTGAAAATAGTTTTGCATTTACCTTTTTAGTAAAAGGCGAGCTTTTAAGCCTGAGAAATCACCCCGTAAATGCACACGTTTAATTGCACATGTGTTAATATGTATGCTTACACAGTATTAAAAGACAGTCAAAAATTAACGTCATTTACCTTCGTTCCCGCGTTCGACTCGTGCTGTAAATCTCTTCCTTGTTTTTAGTTCACGTGATTACGTAGGAGGCGTGATGACGCGATACGTGACTCCGCCTCCTCCATTACAGTGTATGGACAAAAAATATGTTCCAGTTATGACCATTACGCTTTGAATTTCGATGTGAAACCTGCCTAACTTTTGTAAGTAAGCTGTAAGGAATGAGCCTGCCAAATTTCAGCCTTCTACCTACACGGGAAGTTGGAGAAATAGTGATGAGTGAGTCAGTGAGTGAGTGAGTCAGTCAGTAAAGGCTTTGCCTTTTATTAGTATAGATATATATATGTAGATATGTGTATATATATATATATATATATATATATATATATATATATATATATGTATATATATATGTAGATCTATACATATTAATAAAAGGCAAAGCTCTCACTGACTGACTCACTCATCACTAATTCTCGAACTTCCCGTGTAGGTGGAAGGCTGAAATTTGGCAGGCTCATTCCTTACAGCTTACTTACAAAAGTTAGGCAGGTTTCATTTCGAAATTCTACGCGTAATGGTCATAACTGGAACCTGTTTTTTGTCCAAATACTCTAATGGAGGAGGTGGAGTCACGTATCGCGTCATCACGCCTCCTACGTAATCACGTGAACTAAAAACAAGGAAGAGATTTACAGCACGAGTCAAACGCGGGAACGAAGGTAATTGACGTTAATTTTTGAGTGTCTTTTAATACTGTGTAAGCATACATATTAACACGTGCAATTAAACGTGTGCATTTACGGGGTGATTTCTCAGGCTTAAAAGCTCGCCTTTTATCAAACGCGGGAACAAAGGTAAATGACGTTGTTCACTGTCTTTTAATACTGTGTAAGCATACATATTAACACATGTGCAATTAAACGTGTGCATTTACGGGGTGATTTCTCAGGCTTAAAAGCTCGCCTTTAACTAAAAAGGTAAATGCAAACTGTTTTCATTCTGAAGGGCACAAACCACGTTAGATTTCAGACGTTAAACGCGCAAAAATGTCGGTACACCAGATAAATAAGCGCAACATAATATCAGTTGTATTGTATGCTTACATTACATATAGAAATGTGTTAATCGTTAACTAATATTATGGGATGGTGTTTTTCGACTCGCGCCTTGATTTAAACGATTGCATGTCTTGGTGGGTTTGCGTAGCTTATTGTCAATATCTTTACACCTCTTTTTAAGACTTAATTTAAAAAGGTTTTCTTTTCTTCTTAATTAAAATTTAAAAGCAATACTTCACCGCTGCTAAGCCCCTCTAGCGCTGACGTCCGAGGTTCGATTACCGTAAGCAAGTGCAGTGAGTGTGTACGCCTGATGAGCCAAGAATAAGGGGGAAAGACGTGTCGCGTACTCTTTGCATTATTTGACAGTAAACTATTTTCAACCATTCTATGATCTGCTTCTCACAACTGAAGGCACCGTGGCTGATGTTACCTCACTTGCTGGCCAACCATAAGCGTTACCTGGTAGGTAACCAGCCACTTACTTCACTACCTTACGGGAATCGAACCTCGGACGTCAGCGCTACAGGCAAAGCCCCTAAAATTGCGCCACGGCGTGTGGTTCGTTTATTTGACCTCATGTAGATCGGGGTAATTACATTCCGCGCCACAGCGTGTGGTTCATTTATTTGACAACATGTAGATCGGGGTAATTACATTCACGGCATTCGTAGTCTGATTCACAATCTGATTGTATGGGTGGTTACCTACCAGGTAACGCTTATAGTTGGCCAGCAAGTCAGGTCGAAGGATCACTTGAGTGAAGGCAGCTTCACAAAAAAACAGATCCTTAACAAACTGTTATTAGTATATTTTCCCTCAATTTAAAAAGGTTTTCTTTTCTTCTTAATAAAAATTTAAAAGCGGTACTTCGCCGGTGTGAAGCGAGTGGATTTGACCGACTGACACATACAGACATATTCATGAGTGCAGGTACACCTACAAAACGTTGCCATTCATTTGAGGCAAGATTGCTTTTCTTCTGTACAACTATACGTTGCATTCTCAACAGTGTGCTTGCACGGCTTCGGATATAGATATATATATATATATATATATATGTATGTATGTCTATATATAAATATGTAAGCTTATAAGTACTGCCTTACTTCTCTTTAAGAAAGGAAGATGTAATGATACTTGATTTAAACGATTCCATGTCTTCCTGGGTTTGTGTAGCTTATTGTCAATATCTTTACACCTTTTTTTAAGACTTATTGACTGAAACGGGCTTTCACGAAAAAAGTTAGGGCTTTGCTACAGGATACACCCTCCACAAGTTAAGCAACTAAAAATAAAATATATATTTCTGTTTTATTTAAACCTTTTAAGTTCGTATGCATAGCCCCATTTGGCTGTTTTACTTTTTTTTTCTTTCTTCAGTAATATTTAATCTCCTTAAAGAAAAAGAACATATCCATTTTACTTTTTTTGTATCTCTTTAGTAATATTTTAGTGTAAAAGGATAACCAGTATTTAAACCTTTTATGTTACTTTATAAATTTATTTTACACAAAGTTGAAAAATTAATAAGAAAGCTACATATTTTGGCAGCTGCTGCTTTAATTTTCAATGAAATGAAAAAAGCTCTCCAAGAGAAAACGTCAATGAAGAAGAAACAGTTTGCACTATCTAAAAATGAGAAACCCTCATTTATAAAAGTTTGCTGCAGATGACTTAACTGAAAATAAATGAATAGTTCCTATGTGTATAATACATATTTATCTATTTTACTTATGTCTTTATTCCAGCAACTTGCAACATCTGAGGTACAATTTGTTACATTACTTTTGTTTTTTGCAGCACAGGCAGGTGAAGTGACTTCCTCAGGGTCACACAGTGGTGTCAGTACCAGGATTTGAACTGACAAGCTCCAGGTTTACTGAAATATTACTGAAGAAAGAAAAAAAACGAAAACGGGCAAATAGGGCTATGCATACAGATGTCCATCCATCCATTATCCAACCCGCTATATCCTAAATACAGGAGCCAATAAGTAGATATGTACAGTGGAACCTCGAGATACGATCACCTCTGTATACGAGAAATTCAGAATACGAGGAAAGTATGAGCGAAAAATTCAGATCTAAATATGAGCATTGGCTCGCGTAACGAGCCACGAGCCAGGCTGTGGGTATAGCTCGCGGCTTAGCAAGGGGGGCGTGGTAGCAGTTGCGAGCCGCGATCTGCGGT
>NC_041409.2:41069182-41099182 GCF_900747795.2 Erpetoichthys calabaricus | reverse complement strand
TTAAATATTACTGAAGAAAGAAAAAAAAAAACTAAAACAGCCAAATGGGGCTATGCATACGAACTTAAAAGGTTTAAATAAAACAGAAATATATACTTTTATTTTTACTTCGTTAACTTGTGGAGGGTGTATCCTGTAGCAAAGCCCTAACTTTTTTCGTGAAAGCCCGTTTCAGTCAATAAGTCTTAAAAACAGGTGTAAAGATATTGACAATAAGCTACGCAAACCCACCAAGACATGGAATCGTTTAAATCAAGTATCATTACATCTTCCTTTCTTAAAGAGAAGTAAGGCAGTACTTATAAGCTTACATATATATATATATATATATAGACATACATACATATATATATCTATATCTATATATATCTATATCTATATTAAGGATCTGTTTTTTTGTATAGCAGCCTTAACACAGCTTTTCCGCTGTTTTATAAACGAACGCCAAGGAAGGAGCCTTTTTATTAAATACAAGGGTTCTTCGCTTTTTTTTTTTTCTTTTTTTACGATTGTTATAGTTCTGTTTGTATACCACGTTGTCAGTTCAGCACTCCGGTTGTAATATGACCCAGCCGTGCAAGCACACTCTTGAGAATGCAACGTATAGTTGTACAGGACAAAAGCAATCTTGCCTGAAATCAATGGCAACCTTTTGTAGGTCTATGAAGTTAATTTAAACTTTAGGTTTACATGGTGCTCTCTTTCCGAAGTACCTGCACTCATAAATATGTCTGTATGCGTCAGTCGCTCAAATCCCCGCGCATCGCACTGGCGAAGTACTGCTTTTAAATTTTTATTAAGAAGAAAAGAAAACCTTTTTAAATTGAGAGAAAATATACTAATAACAATTTGTTAAGGATCTGTTTTTTTGTGAAGCTGCCTTTACTCGAGTGATCACTTCGAGCTGACTTGCTGGCTAACCATAAGCGTTACCTGGTAGGTAACCACCCATACAATCAGATTGTGAATCAGACTACGAATGCCGTGAATGTAATTACCCCGATGTACATGCTGTCAAATAAACGAACCACACGCCGTGGCGCAATTTTATGGGCTTCGCCTCTAGCGCTGACGTCTGAGGTTCGATTCCCGTAAGGGAGTGAAGTGAGCGCTTTGCACCGGCGAAGTACTGCTTTTAAATTTTTATTAAGAAGAAAACCTTTTTAAATTAAGTCTTAAAACGAGCTGTAAAGATATTGACAATAAGCTACGCAAACCCACCAAGACATGCAATTGTTTAAATCAAGGCGCGAGTCGAAAAACACCATCCCATAATATTAGTTAACGATTAACACATTTCTATATGTATTGTAAGCATACAATACAACTGATAATATGTTGCGCTTATTTATCTGGTGTTCCGACATTTTTGCTTGTTTAACGGCTGAAATCCAACGTGGTTTGTGCCCTTCAGAATGAAAACAGTTTGCATTTACCTTTTTAATAAAAGGCGAGCTTTTAAGCCTGAGAAATCACCCCGTAAATGCACAAGTTTAATTGCACATGTGTTAATATGTATGCTTACACGAACTTAAAAGGTTTAAATAAAACAGAAATATATACCTTTTATTTTTACTTCTTTAACTTGTGGAGGGTGTATCCTGTAGCAAAGCCCTAACTTTTTTCGTGAAAGCCCGTTTCAGTCAATAACTTTTAAAAACAGGTGTAAAGATATTGACAATAAGCTAAGCAAACCCACCAAGATATGGAATCGTTTAAATCAAGGCGCGAGTCGAAAAAGACCATCCCATACTATTAGTTAACGATTAACACATTTCTATATGTATTGTAAGCATACAATACAACTGATAATATTTTGCGCTTATTTATCTGGTGAACCAACATTTTTGCGCGTTTAACGGCTGAAATCTAACGTGGTTTGTGCCCTTCAGAATGAAAACAGTTAGCATTTACCTTTTTAATAAAAGGCGAGCTTTTAAGCCTGAGAAATCACCCCGTAAATGCACACGTTTAATTGCACATGTGTTAATATGTATGCTTACACAGTATTAAAGGACACTCAACAACGTCATTTACCTTTGTTCCCGCGTTTGATAAAAGGCGAGCTTTTAAGCCTGAGAAATCACCCCGTAAATGCACACGTTTAGTTGCACATGTGTTAATATGTATGCTTACACAGTATTAAAAGACACTCAACAACGTCATTTACCTTTGTTCCCCCGTTTGATAAAAGGCGAGCTTTTAAGCCTGAGAAATCACCCCATAAATGCACACGTTTAATTGCACATGTGTTAATATGTATGCTTACACAGTATTAAAAGACACTCAAAAATTAACGTCATTTACCTTCGTTCCCGCGTTTGACTCATGCTGTAAATTTCTTCCTTGTTTTTAGTTCACGTGATTACGTAGGAGGCATGATGATGCGATATGTGACTCCGCCTCCAGGTTCCAGTTATGACCATTACGCTTAGAATTTCGAAATGAAACCTGCCTAACTTTTGTAAGTAAGCTGTAAGGAATGAGACTGCCAAATTTCAGCCTTCTACCTACATGGGAAGTTGGAGAATTATTGATGAGTGAGTGAGTGAGTCAGTCAGTCAGTGAGTCAGTCAGTGAGGGCTTTGCCTTTTATTAGTATAGACACACACACACCCAAACACATATATTATACATATTAATTAACCTGATTTGTAATATGGCATTGTTTTATACAGTGGTTCTCATATTCACTCCCAGGAGCTGCAGATTTTTGTTGCAACTAATTTTTGCTTTTAATTTGACTCCCATCTTGAACTTGCAAGCCAACAGTCTAGGTCTTGAAAGTTAAAGTGATAATACAAAGCTCATTGTTATAACTACACTGAAAAAAGTATAACCTCCATTCAACTTAAAATAATGAAGGTAATGATTCACACTTAATATTTTCAATCTGAACCAATATAATTCTTTTTATCTTATTGAACCCACAATTTTTAAGTTAAGGCAAATCATTTAGAGTGATTGGGTGTAATTCACTTGTTTTATACTGAAGTAAATCTATTTTTTAAGTTGTTACAATTTAAAATGGTTTACTGGTCATAACCTGTTGTTATGCTATTATAAATATTATGAACACAACACATTCCAATGCTGTACTTTTTACATTTATTTAAAAAATCCAGTGCAAATACACAAGCATTTTGCTGTGTAAATCTTAACTATTCAACCAAAAATGATTAAACGTTTCTACAGCTTTCTTGAAAGTATGTTTTATTACGAGATCTTATACTTAAAATTAGTAGTTGAGAAACAGGGTTACTTACCAGAAATCCTCCGTTTTAAAAGTCTGCTGCTGAAAATGACCAGACCTGTATATCCACGTCCACTCCACTCGGGAACGTGTTTTTCTTTTTTGGCAATTGGACTAACTGAAATAGGATTTTTATGTTTATTCCCTCCACCATAACTTACTTTGGTACAAACAATTTTTTTTTACTTTGATTGAGATCTGAAACCAAATATTTCAAGTTACAACAGTAAATGACCAATCTTAAGTTGCTTGAAAAAGGAAATTTACGTTGAATGAACAACATCAATGTTAGACTTTTTCAGTGTACCACATAGGGGAGTATAACCTGTGGGGGGCATTTTAGCACCCAAACCCTTGACACAACCACACACATACAAGTTCCAGGTTCAAATATGAATATATTTTAAAGAAATAAAGCACACAATCCCAGTCAGGACACCAATCCGTGTCCTCCATCTACTATATGGGTCTTTTGAGTAGATAAGGAACTACTGAACCAGATCAGAAAGCCAGTCCATCCCCACCTTTCTTTACAGTGGAAATCTTGAAGTTTAACAAAATGAAAACAAAACATAACAACCTAACTGGTAGAACAGCAGCAACTGATGAGACCTTTTTTTTAACCCCGTATCTCATCAAGATATGAGAGCATATTCTTCATGCAGCCAAAAGTTAATAACAAGGATTACATGACTTCTTCAATATCTTCATCATCTCCCCTTTCGTCTAATTTTCCAATTGTGTGTGTTACTTCATCCTTGTCCATATCCAGAATTCTTGGCCTGAGTTCTGTCCCAACAAGTCGGTAACAAGCAGTCAGGATGTTTTTGATGAATGAAGACTTTTTTTGTGAAAAAGAAAACAATACAGAGTGTGAACTATTTTATTAGGAGTATCAACACATTAACTCCATGTTCACTCAAGTCAAATTGGCTTTTGAAATAAACCCACCAATATGACCACAGCATGTCATAGGAATGCTTAAGTCTATTGATTTCTCTTGCTTTTTGCCTCTACTGTACTCCCTGTATTCATGAGGTGGAGTAAAAAAGAAAAAATAAACTTCAGTGCACAACCAAAGCAGTTCATCTTCAAGGGAACGTCATGTCTAGTTGGAAACCATTCAGAAAGTGCACAAATAATTAAAAATGAATAAGTGCTCTGAAGTGAAAAAAGCATACATTTTTATTTACTAATACATTGCTGTAAGACCCATTTTAATTAAATCTGTACGTCTACAGGAATTGTACTTAAGTGAGTACCTGAAAGACAAAAATAGTCCAATTACCACAATATAGTAATTTGTGAAGGCCAAATTCATCATTGTAGTTTAATTGTTCCCAATTTAGTAAGTACACTTTAAAAACTACTAAAACATTCACCTAAACATATTGCAGTAGAAATGCTACATGTAAAAGGTCATACATAATTTAAAGTGTTTACCTGAAGTAAACAGTCACTCCATTCTAGACTGATTGATGACTGACTGATATCGAAAAGGAAAAAGAGAATCCTGTATTCCTTTAAGGCATTTGCTGTGTTTGAGTCGGTAAGAATCATTTCACTACACACAGTACCTGACAGGGCTGTGCCTTTGTGAGAACCACATTTTCCATGCCACAAGGCACAGCAATACAGATTATTAAATATTATGTATTTCTGCAAATCAATTATGTAGCATTGAATTCATTATGTAGCATGAAAAAGAGAGTGCAGGCAGGGTGTAATGGATGGAGAAGAGTGTCAGGTGTAATTTGTGACAGATGGGTATCAGCAAGAGAGAAAGGGAAGGTCTACAGGATGGTAGTGAGACCAGCTTTGTTATATGGGTTAGAGACGGTTGCACTGAGTAGAAAGCAGGAGACAGAGCTGGAGATGGCAGAGCTAAAGATGTAAAGACTTGCACTGGGTGTGACGAGGATGAATAGGATTAGAAATGAGGACATTAGAGGGTCAGCTCAAGTTGGATGGTTGGGAGACAAAGTCAGAGAGCCGAGATTACGTTGGTTTTTACATGTGCAGAGGAGAGATGCTGGGTATATTGGGAGAAGGATGCTAAGGATAGAGCTGCCAGGGAAGAGGAAAAGAGGAAGGCCTAAGCAAAGCTTTATGGATGTAGTGAGAGAGGACATGCAGGTGATGGGTGTAACAGAACAAGATGCAGAGGACAGAAAGATCTGGAAGAAGATGATCCGCTGTGGCAGCCCCTAATGGGAGCAGACGAAAGAAGAAGAAGACAGTTTGCTACCAACTACACATAACCATAAATATGCTGACCTGCAAATTCAGTTAATGCTACCTAATGCCACAGATGAAACTGATCTTTGAAGAACAAGGAAAACAGTTAAAAAATTACACTCCACAAAAGGAAGCCTATGAAGCCATTCATTGCCTACATTTTAAGAACAGTAAACTAAATTTGATACTATTCATTGTGCTGGCAGAAATAATTCAGTCAACATTTTAAAAAATACATGCATTTTATATAAAAGTTTGGTTATTTATAGGTGAAAACACTTTACCTTCTACTGTATTCCAGTTAAATAGTCTCATAATACGTTATACTTTCACAAAATATATTTTACATTATCACATATTGGTTAAGGATATACAATATCAAGCCCTTGAGAAATATGTCAGTGAGTGAGAAAAGGAGAAAAAGGCTGCATATGCTTCACTATTGGAAAAGAAGGAGCAGAGAGATAAAGGTCCTTGCTGTTCCTTATCTTGTCTGGAATTACTAGAAACAGAAATAATTGCCATTTAATAAATCAGTTAGAGCACACAAAACCCCCATTTTTAAGACCACTATTCTCTGCCCCCATAATGCCATTGACACAACACAGGGCTAAAGAAAGACACAACTCAGTGAAGGCCTCACTGGAGGCCTGGTTTGTGACCTGATGGTCAAAGATTTTTTGTGAATATATAAAATGAGTGTCAGAGAACTTTTTAGCTGATAATTAGAAAGCACTACCTTTGGTACACAGAATGTCCTTCTTCTCGTGTGGAAACTGATGATGGCTGTCTTGGCTGGAAGAAAAAAAAAATCAGAAATACTGTAAGCTGACATATTCTGATAACTGTTCTTCCCTTAAAAAAAGTTTGAAAAGTTACACACCTTTAATTCTGGCTTTCCGAAGTAAGAGAAGACACCGCCATCTTCTAATTTATGGCACGTCTTCCTAAGAAATGTAAATCAGGAAATTGCAATAAATTATATGAATAAAAAATAGCATGCTATTTCTTTTAATCAGAACAAACATTATAATAAAAGATACAGCCAACGATGCCTTTAAACATTTATGAAAATATATGTTGCCTGTCAATTGTAGGTAATGTAACTCCACGCTTACATTCTTAAAAATTAAAGTATTTGTGCTATGATCTTTGTTATATTCTACTAAATATTTTAAAATAGAATATTGTGTTAATACACAGTCATGAATGAATTAATCTAAAGTTAATCAAAGCAAGCTTTTCAAAAGGTGGAAAAGTACACAGTATACTATTTTGTCAAATAAAATCTTGTTGTTAATGTGGAGATCTAGCTGCATTCAAATGTGTTAAAATTGTCAATTGATCAAAGTTTACAAGTTATGAGAGCTGCATATCCCTCCATGGACCACCACTGTCCTTTTTTGGCTTTGTAAGTGGCTGATGAGGCCTGTAAAATCTGATCTTTTATAGCAAAATAGACAAGCAAACTCCTGAGCACCAAACACAACTGTAGGTTCCTCTGTGGACTTGAATATACTTATGTGTCTCTGGTGAATATGAAATAGATATAAAGTTCTTAAAACTGACAAATACGCACAAGAACAAACATTTCAATTTATTTCAATTGAAAAAAAAAACTTCAAAAGCAGTTTTTTTGAAGAATGCAGGAGAGGTCAGCATGAAACGCTGAACATTGTTTTAAGAGTTTAAAAAAACTATACTATCATTGAAAGAACTTTACAAAATAAAATAATAAAAACTGGTTGTTCTTTTCCCCATTGTCTACAGTCTAATTTGAACTTTCTTGAACAGGAGGTAATTGAATATTGCTTTAACACTTGTCCTTTGTAGCTATTTGGTAAAATTTTCTGTTATGTACTGTAAATTTATATACAGAACTATGAAAAGGTCATCTAAAGTGACTTACGTGTATTCAAACATTTGACTAGTAACATTACTAAAGTATCTATCTATCTATCTATCTATCTATCTATCTATCTATCTATCTATCTATCTATCTATCTATCTATCTATCTATCTATCTATCTATCTATCTATCTATCTACTATATGAGGAAAAATAGTATATCCACTATTAACTGTGTTTGTCTTTGAAACTTGTGCTCTTTTTCCACATTTCAGTGGAAAATCACTTTATATTGGCTCAATCTCTCTTCACTATCTTTCTGAAATATATTTTGGTATCTAAAATACTAGGTTACTATTAGGTTTTGCTTCTGATTAACTAGCATATACGTGATATACAGGATAATTATAGGGCAGGGCAATTATAAGTTCTTAATCATGGTCACTGATGATTTGATTACGATCTGTTACACTTAGCTATGGTCAGTTATACTCAACAACGAACAATTACATATAAAATTAGTTATTATAAAAAATAATCGACAGCTGAATCTGTCGATTTAGTATTCTGAATTGAGTTTTCCGAACAGCCCTGTAACAATACTCTACACAAACAGACCTGCTTGTTGTTTAATACTTTCTAAGAGCGCTTAGTATTGCACGGCACCTGAAAGTCGATTCAACTAACATCTTTAATACACTCTGGTATAATGTACCCTACCAGTGTGATGCTATCTAATATTAATAAAACTTGCAACAAACTCGATGTCATCTTGATTTCCAACTCAAACTCTGTCTTGTTCTTTTTTTCACGAAAAGCTTTCATAAAGATTTATTCAAAGTCCACCATTCCTTCGAGCGCCGACAAAAACAATGATGGACGTATCGAAACTGACATCAGAGGGTGTTCCGTGACTGATATTAGGGGCATTCCGTGATATGAAGGGTGTTCCGTGTCTGAACCATAGGTATTGCGGGCTGTAGCTAGACCCTTCTCACTTCAGCCAATCATATATTAAATTTGCGTATGCCAGGCACTGATCAGCCAATCGCAAATTTAAATGTCGCGGCCAATCACCTTTTTATTTAACAAATTGCCAGTCGGTGTTATTTGTCATTCATGTTCCACTTTAGCCAATTGCTTTATGGATACGTAAAAAGAAAGTTGGGAGTAATTTCTAAAGGTAGACGTGTAAGATAATTTGTAAAGGTGGACAGTCATGATAAAGTGACTGTAAGAGACGGAGTGTATATTCATAAAATACATCTGCGACGATAGTCTACTAGTGCCAATATCTTACACTATAGCACTCTGTCGAGTGCATTATTAAGACTGCAAAGTATTTTTACCACCGTCATTTATGATTAGCGGTTCTGAAAAAATAATGGTAATAAAAGTTTGGATATGAGATAATTATCGTTACTAAACAACGTCTGAAGAAAATTTAAATGAACATAACAATACAAATTTGTGTCTGCCTAATTTTAATGGATTGACGTAGACTTAAGTGTGGGCTCTACTTGATTGAGTCAGTCAGATTAAAACAAATGTTTGACTGTTGTTGTTTACTCAAATGTCCATATGAAATAGTTGCCTACATTTAAGTCACCTTAAAGACGGGCTATAAACGTATTGCAATTTTAAACATTGAATAAACTGTTAAATCTTTACTTCTATAATACACAACCCTAAAATGTGTTTAATTACTTTCATTACTATTTATCAACATTTATTTATTTAAGTATTCCTAATATTCCATTGTAGCTCCTTCTGCCTGCAGATCAACCTCTGTTCTTTATTTGCTGACGTGTGTCAAATATTCTATGGTATTCATGTCTGTTCTTGACATACAAAGAATCCATTGGCTGTCTCTACATGTTATCAATGTTAAATGTAAGAAACACAGTTATCATAGTGCTAATAGTCACATTTCAATTATTATTTTTGTAATGAAGTTTACTATGTTAAACGATCTGTTAAGAGCAAATATTATGCCTTAAAAAGAGTAATAATTTTGCAGTTTTTGTGACCGTGCACCTGTTAATCACGCTATTCAGTTACAGTGGAACCTCGGGTCACGAATGTCTTGGACCACGTACAAATCGGGTTACAACCAAAACGTTTTGCCAAACTATTGCATCTGCGCACGACCACATACTCGGGTGACGAACAAGCCAGTTTCCCTTCCGGTTTGTATGCACCGATGATTTCCGCACATTTTCAGTCTCTCCCTGTACATTGTTCTCGGTCAGACATGCATGCATTCGCTGTGAACTCTGTGCTCTATTTCGTGTGCTTTTGCATTAATTTTGCAATTAACCATGGCCTCTAAGCAAGTGAAGAGTGGTAGTGTTGGTGAGAAGAAAGGTTAGAAGAAAATTGAAATTGAATTAAAGAAAGAAATTATTGAAAAGTATGAGCGTGGCATTCATGGTACTGATCTTGCCGCCAAGTACAAGAATTCAAAATCAACGATTTTGACTATTCTAAAGCAGAAAGAGGCCATTAAAGCAGCTGATGTTGCAAAAGGAGTTACAGTGTTAACCAAGCAGAGGCCTCAAGTGCTGGAAGAGGTGGAAAAACTGTTGCTAGTGTGGTTGAACGAGAAGCAACTTGCAGGGGATAGCATTTTAATATCGTTCATTGCATCAACCTCATCGATAAAGCCCAGGAAGACGTCACATACCGGACCTTGAACTCGGCCTTGAAGAAACTTTGGCCTGAATGCGTTCCTGAACAGGATTTAGAGGGATCTGAGCCTCCTGTTGTGGATGAGATTGTGTCCATGAGGAAGAGCATGGGTCTTGAAGTGGACAATGAGGACATCGAGGAGCTGGTCCTGGATCACACAGAGGAGCTGACGATGGAGGAAATCGCTGAACTCCAGCAGGAGCAGCATAAGTTGCTCACCGAGGAGCAGTCCTCAGGGGAAGAAGAGGAAAGGGCGGTTATAAAAAGTGTTGCAATAAAAGCCGTCATGGAAAAATGGAACGAGTGCCAGGATTTTTTCGAGAAGAACCACCCTGACAAAGCGGTTGCGAACAGAGTGATAAACATGATGAACGACCATGTCATCTTGCATTTCCGAAAAAATTTTAATTGCGTAGGAAAAGGCACGTCACATTAGACCGCTATTTCGCAAAGTCTGAGCCACCAGCTAAACAGCTAAAAACACCAGAAACCCAAGAAATCACAAGAGAGAAAACACCTGAAGGAGGACATCCCTCCATCGCGCAGAGGGACTCTCCCTCAAAACTGTAACCTCTCCATCCAGCTTCCTCCTCACTTCCTTCATGCCAGAACTCGACTCATGCAAGGTTAGTTTTCTTGGCTGTTTATGGTTAGTTTTTTTATAAATTAAGGATTTTTCAAATTTTCATTTTTTCCTTGTGCTTAAAACTCATTAAAAAAAAGTGTTTACAGCGAGCGGTTCGTAAGGCTGTTAAGGCTGTAGCGTGAACTCTTGCAATGTTAGTTTTCTCTGTTCAAGGTTTTCTCAGTGTTATTCAACATTTTTACATTTAGTTTACTATTACACTGTGCATTCTATGGTATAATTAACTATTTTTGTGCTTAAAAATCTTTAAAAAAATATATATTTACATACAGTCCGTACAGTCTGGAACAGATTAATTGTATTTACATACAATCCTATGGGGGAAATTAGTTTGGGTCACGACCAAATCGGGTTGTGACCAGAGTTTTGGAACGAACTATGGTCGTGACCCGAGGTCCAATGTATTTGACTTAATTGGATCTTTATTACTTTTGGGATTTTACATACCTCTTTAAGATCATCAAATATGTGTTGATTATAATACATATTACTTATGCATTTTTTTTCTTGTTTGTCATAGGTTTATACTGAAAAACTGGTTTACATCAATGTAGTTTTCTATAAATATGTACTGCTCAAAAAAATTAAAGGAACCCTTTTGAATGAGAGTATAGCATCACGTCAATGAAACATCTGGGCTATTGATCTGGTCAATTAAGTTGCAGAGGGGCTTGTTCATCAGTTTCAGCTGCTTTGGTGCACTAGAGGGGCAACAATGAGATGACCCCCAAAACAGGAATGAATGGTTTAACAGCTGGAGGGAGGCCACTAACATTTTTCCCTCCTCATCTGTTTTGTCACTCATTTTGCATTTGGCTTCAGTCAGTGTCACTACTGGTAGCATGAGGCCATACCTGGACCCTACAGATCTGGCACAGGTAGTCCAACTTCTCCAGGATGGCATATCAATACCATGTGCCATTGCCAGAAGGTTTGCTGTTTCTCCCAGCACAGTCTCAAGGGCATGAAGGAGATTCCAGGAGACAGACAGGCAGTTACTCTAGGAGAGCTAGACAGGGCCCCTCGTAGAAGGTCCTTAACCCATCAGCAGGACCCACTGGTATCTGCTCCTTTGGGCAAGGAGGAACAGGATGAGCACTGCCAGAGCCTACAAAATGACCTCCAGCAGGCAGGCCACTGGTGTGAATGCCTCTGACCAAACAATCACAGACTTCATGATGATGGCCTGAGGGCCCAATGTCCTCTAGTGGGCACCGTGGACTGTTAGATATCAGGATGAAATCCTTGGACCCATTGTCAGACCCTCTGCTGGTTCCTACTGGTGCATGACAATGCCCGGCCTCATGTAGCAAGAGGATGAAGAAATTGATACCATTGACTGGCCCCCACACTCACTTGCCTGAACTCAATCCAATAGAACACCTCTGGGACATTATGTTTTGGTCCATCTGATGCCACCAGGTTGCAATCAGACTGTCCAGGAGCTCAGTGATGCCCTGGTCCAGATCTGGGAGGAGATCCCCCAGGATACCACCCGTCGTCTCATTAGAAGCATTAACACCCCGACATTGCATACAAGCACATGGGGGCCATACAAATTACTGAGTACAATTTGGAGTTGCTGCAATGAAATTTGGCAAAATGGACTCGCCTGCCTGCTGCATCATTTTTTCCCTTTGATTTTCGGGTTGTCTTTGAATTCAGCCCTCTCTCTATAGGTTGATCATTTTCATTTCCATCCTTTCGTTCCTAACACATCACCATATCAGTCCATATCAGTATTGATTTCCAGCAGGATTTTTTTCCATTGAGATCTCATGTGTTTTCAAAGTGCTCCTTTAAGTTTTTTTGAGCAGTTTATATATATATATATATATATTTATATATATTTATATATATATATATATATATTTATATATAATATATATATATATAGTGGGAAACAGGCCGGACACAGACAGGCAGATATCGTTTTGTCACCCAACACATGTTTATTATACAAATATATACAAGTAGGACACACACAACCCAGTGCCGCAGTACCAATCACCCCAAAGTCCAGGGGCCTCATGCATAACGCTGTGCATAGAATTCGCACTATAACATGACGTAAGCACAAAAGCCGAAATGTGCTTACACACAGAAACACCCAGATGCAGGAATCTGTGCGTTCGCCAACTTCCACGTTCTTCGGCTACATAAATCCCGCTCAGCGTGGAAATAAACGCACGTGCACGCGCTTGCTGTCCCGCCCAAACTCCTCCCAGAATTACGCCTCTTTGAATATGCAAATCAATATAAATAGCCCTTAAGCCCAGCGTTCTGTGAAAAGGCAATGGCAAAAGTACGAGGAAAAATAGAAGAATTTCAGCAAATACCAAATGGAGGCAAAGGAAAACGTACTATTTGTTGGTTTAAACAGTTATATATATGCAACAAAAGGAAGTTGATCAAGTGACATAGCGTGTCGGAGAAACTTGAAAGCTCAAGTTCACAAAGTCGAACAGTGCCCAAAATAAAAAAGTTGTCACATATCAAAGTCGGCGTGAAAAGGCAACTCATAGCCCACCGTCTGAGTGTCATATGAAAGTTTATTAGGGTACAGTGGAAAAAAAAATGCACACAGTGTGAAAAAAGCACGAAATATCAACTTTAATCTCAAAATTTCCACTTTAATCACATAGTTTATTTTGTCATTAAAGTAGAACATCATAAACTTCATCTTAAAATCATTTAATTTACTAGTTTCTCAAATCCCATTGTAACTAAAGTAGCATGTTAAATGCTTTGTTGTGTATTTGATCTTATATGTGCTCTATGTGCCTGAATCACTACGTGCTCTTCCTTCGACAGGACACAGAATCCATTACGTTCGTAATATTACAGCTCTCTGAATAATTAAAATACTGAGAAGTATACGTGATATCATTTTCATGATGATATGAGTTAAAGCATGTTATTAAACATGGGAACACGGTGGCGCAGTGATTGTTCATGTCGTACCCTAGATGCTTGCTGCGCCATGCGCGACCTTCAATGAAATGCTTTATTACAGAAGTACTGTCTTTTTCAAACGTACTAACCCCCAATTCCTGTCCTTACTTTTCTTTCTCCAAATACCCAATCGCCACACAATCAGCTCTGTAATAGACGTTAAGCCATCTGTAAGCTTAGAACGCCGATTCTTCAAAACTTTTAAGGAACATCGAAATATCTTCGTAATGTTTAATTATTCTATCCATCTATCCTTCCAGTGTCACGCCAGCCACAGCATGAATACAGCGCGAGGCAGGAACAAACCATAAACGAAGCTCAAGCTCCCTAGTGCTGTGGCACCGTGTAGTTAAAGTTATCTGTACTAGGGGGCTCCTGTTCGCTTCGCTCACCAACCCCTGTGTTTGGTTAATCCATCCATCCATCATCCAACCTGCTATATCCTAACTCAGGGTCACTGGGGTCTACTGGAGCCAATCCCAGGGCACAAGGCAGTAAGCAAACCCTGGGCAGGGCGCTAGCCCATGGTAGGGCTCGCACACACACCAAGCACACACTAGAGACAATTTAGAATCGTCAATCCACCCAACCTGCATATTTTTGGACTGTGGGAAGAAGCACCCGGAGGAAAGCCACGCAGACACGGGGAGAACATGCACACTCCATGCAGGGAGGACCACGGAAGCGAACCCAGGTCTCCTAACTGCGAGGCAGCAGCGCTACCCACTGCACCACCGTGCCACTGTTTGGTTAATCGGATATACAATTTTAAAAGCTTTTTTTTCTTTGGAATTGTTTCAGTTTCATTAGTTGCACTTTTTACTTTAAATGTTTATTAAAAACAATATATGGAATTACCTTTTCTTCAAGATCGCATTGAATTTTGAATCCGTTTTTGGAAATACATTGTGACAATGCAACGTATAATCGCCCGTGAGTGAATATTGTTTCTGTTTCTCTAATAAATAATCCGACGTTTTCTAATGGTTGTCCCTTTGATTTGTTAATTGTCGGAGCAAAAGCAATTCTCACAGTAAACTGTAAACATTTTAATACGAATGGCATATCACAATCTTCTTTGGTGTCTAATGTTATTCGTGGAATATACACATCACCTTACTTGTCGCCTGTTAAAATTTGCATCGCTTCTCCGTCATGAAAAATATACACCTGACTGAATTGTGTATTCTTTGAAATTAAACTTGTCATTGCTTTTAACTGTTGTGGGATGACCTTCCTTTGTCCTGATATTTTTTCAATTACACCTGGCTCTGATGATTAATCACCTTTTGTTTGCGCTAATGAGATCTTTACTATCTTTTTTTTTTTTTGATACTGTAGCGACTGACGTAATAAGGTGTCACAAACGTTTTACTTGAACAATCGCTGACTTCGTAACCCCAAACACAACTGTCTAGCACCCTCTCCAACCCCTTCTTCCCCGGGTCTTGCCTCCCCCTTACCGCATCAATCAGTACCCCGCTATCAGTCTTCCGTGCTGTACTCCGCCCCCTCAATCGGACCTATCAGTCACTTAAAACAAAAAAGGCTTCAACCTGCTGGCGAGCTGCCTGTTCTGCTTGTTTTAAGAGCTGGTGTTCTGACGATTTGTCCTACTTTGTCAAAGTATCCTACCGTAGTTTATTTTTGGAAATGTTAACATTTCTCAATTTATTCTATATGCATCATTTAATGCCCGAAAGAGACACAGCCTGATGCAAAGATTTCACAAGACGGTCATTACTCGTGCATGCATACAATGGGCCGTACAAGATTAAAAGTCACACATGCAAAATATACAACTTATAAAATGTTGACAGTAAATACCTATGCAGTAAACTGTAATAAATGCATTAATGTAGTAAGGCTAAGAAAAGCGTACATATTACCGAAATACAGTAACACTTACCTCAAACTTCAACACTAGGTAGAAAAGTTGTGTCATTTTGGTCTGCGCATGCGTAGTATCAGTGAGTAGATCATTTCGATGGGTAGGATGTCTCGTTAGAACACCAGGAGCACATTGTGCATGTCTGCCAAAAGCAATCCAACAACTGCTTAGTTGGAGGTCTGTGGACTTGTTTTAAATGATGGCTCACTGACTTATCTCGCGTGACGTTGTAAAAACAATAATTGTCCTTTATTTCCGGCCCAGGCATGGTTAAATCTCTTTCTTGTAGGATGTATAACTCTGCTCCCATTTATGAAGTTCTAATCTTTTAATTCTGAGCCCTATTGGATGTGCTTTGTTTTCAATTCCACTTGTTCTGGGCTGATTATCACTTTCCTTATTTTCTAAATTTGCACCTAGATTATTGTTTTTCTTTTTAGCATTTTTTTCTCTCCACCGCATGTGGGTCTCTTTTCTCCGCGCTTTTCTTTCGTCTTCATTTAGTCGTCGACATTTCATTTCTACCCTATTCATTTCATTTCTACCGTATTGACCTTATACACTTTATATGCACTGAGAGCCATGGAGCTGTGTGTGCTGCGTGACTGCCTTTACACTACTGATTTTTTTTTCTGCCCATGGTCTTATCTTGTAAGTAGGGAGTGTCTTGCACTGTGGAAAGTGTCTTTGGTCTCGTGGATCTTTAAAATTGTCTTCCAAGAGGATCACGTATTGTAGCCTTGCATTTGCTTTCCATTCCAGGATTTTCTTTTATATATAAAGAGATAATATAATCAACATATTTTGCTGCATTTCACCTTAAAAATGACATCGTCATCATATGTAAATACGCGCTTTATAAAGTGGCTCAGTTTTGTGCAATATTATAACTGTATCATAAGTACAATTACCTCACGGTAACTTGCAAGTACAAACAATTCTACAAGGAGCACTTGATGGACTGATTGAGTACATTTATAGTTCTTGGGATGAAACTGTTTGTGAACCGGGAGGTCCGAACAGGAAAGGCTGTGAAGTGTTGTTCGGATGAGAGCAGTTCAAATAGCGAATGGCTGAGGCAGCGAGTGCGTGATGCTGTATACCGAATAATTCTCTTTCCAATCGCTGTAGATCTGTGATTCACGCTCAGATACAGTGATATAAATACACCGAGTGGTGCAGTGAGAGTAATATGGAGAAAGATGATCCGCTGTGGCAACCCCTAACGGGAGCAGCTGACAGAAGAAGAAGGTGCAGTGACAGTAACAATGCTAAAGCAGTTATGGTATTTAGAATAGTTTGACCATTCTGTGGACCATTATATTGTTACAGGTTAATTACAATCAGATGCATTAAATTTATGAACAATATGCGGTTAATTTCAGTGTATTTGATAAAGCCGCCGTCCTGGATGTGGATCTAAGAAAGGGTAACCACACAGGAACAGTAGCACTGCTTTGACACTGGGTGCCGCCAGTCTGCAAAACCGAGCGAAGAACTTGCATACGACAGGGTATGAGGTACCGTGGAAATGTGCGTGGCTTTAGGCCAAGTTTAGGTTTTATACATCGCGATTTGAACATGGAAACGTTCTTACGCAACATTTCTGTGCGTACGCACCGTTTATACATGAGGCCCCAGGCCCTTTCACAATGCCTTTTCTCTTTGTCTCTGACCACCTCCACTCCTCCCCAAACCAACCAGGATGGTCACCCCCTCGTGGTCTGGAGGAGGTGCAAGCCCTCCTCCAGTCCTCCTGGGCGTCCCGGCTGGGTACCACCCCCAGTCGCATGCCACAGTACCCCACCACAAGCTGAGACCCCTAGGGGCCAGCGGCCTGTCCTGCAAGGGCAGGTCCTCCACGGCAGGAAGCTGACATACTCCACTCCAGGGCCCGGTCCTGCAAAATATAAATCAGAACAAGGGGTGGAGACGTTGCCCTGACGCCGCCACTCAGCGTCTCCTCGTTTCATACACAGGCAACGCTCCCCCCTCTGACCGGCACCCTGGTGCTTGCCACCTCGGCCCCCCTTTCGTGACCTCCGTGCCCCCCGTGTTGGGACATCGGACGGGACTGCACGTGCCCCCGTCATCTCAGCCAGCTGTGGGGTTTCCCTCTGCCTCTGCAGAGGGCGGCCCTTCTCTGGACGTGAGCACCCACCATCACATCCCTTCCTATCAGAGGAACTGGCTCTCTTACTTCGATTCCTCCTCTTTCTCTGGAACGCTATGACGGTTTGGGTCTGCCTATGGCAAAAGCACAGCCCCTGTCCTGTCTGCGTCCCTGTAGAACGACGCGAGGCCGCCGCTGGCTTGGGGAGTAGGGCGCTAGGACCTGGGGCACACATCAGCCCGCGTCCTGACTGCCCTCTCGATATCTCACCCCTCACCACGTGTGTCACACTCGCTTCCACGCCTACTGTCGGAGACCCCCCTACTTGGTTCCGATCATTTATATCACAGGACTTTTCGGTGGGATCTCCCTTATGCTTTACGGGGTCAGTCCTACTCACCGTCCCCGCTGTACCACTCCGGCCGAAGGATCCAGTATCGTGCTGTTCTGCCCTCTCACGAAGCAATGTCACCGACGCGACTGCCTTCCCCTCCAGCTTCTGCAACTCCGCACGGAGGGCACACAGCAGCTGCAATAGTGACTCTGCGGGCTGAAGGCACTCCTCCTGCTCACGCAGAGCCACAGGCAAGCACAGAAAGTCAGCCGGTCTGTCAGTCACATCCTCCGGCTGCTTCCTGTGGGGCCGTTCCGCCGGCCCAATCGGGTCCTTCCCCGGCATGAGACGGACATTCCTTGGTCCCGCCTCCATCCAATCATCGGTGGGCCCACAAGACTCACCTTCCAATCCCGTGCCTGTCTCGGGGAGGGACTTCTGGTCCGCGGCCATCTTCTCTTTCCCCCTCCCGGTGCGGTGGCGTGCCTCCAGGCAGCCGTGCAGCTGCCGCGATCCCTCAAGCTGCAGCGACTCCTCCTTTGCAGCCTCTCCTGCTGCGGCCGCCGCGGCGCTGGGAAAGCCCTGCAGACCAGCACGCGTCTGCCACCAACGTGGATCCGGGCAGTACCTGCCTACAACAGAGAAGGTAAGACCGACCCCGGAGGGCTAACTGTCGTTGGGCAGGGCACTTACCTCCTAGGTCCTGCCTGTCCGAGGCTCGTGTTTCGGCATGGCCTTCGTAGACACGGTGTCATCCCGGATGTTCTCAGCCATGGCGTGCTCATAGGAGCCCGCTGTACTCCGGTAACGCCCGTTGTCGTCCTTCTGCACCGCGGGGAAACGGCCCTTCTGTGGACCGGTGACGGTCTGCGGGGTGAATCGCTCCCACGGGGTTGTACGTGTGCCACTCCCGCGGCGCGTGTGTGGGCTTACCTGCTGTGCCAGACTGCCCACAAAATTATTTAAACTGGGTCCCTGCCTTGTAGCAGGCAGAGAGTCCCATCTGAGATGCCATTGTGGGAAACAGGCCAGACACAGACAGGCAGACATCGTTTTGTCACCCAACACACATTTATTATACAAATATATACAAGTAGGACACACACAACCCAGTGCCACAGCACCAATCACCCCAAAGTCCAGGCCCTTTCACAATGCCTTTTCTCTTTGTCTCTGACCACCTCCACTCCTATAGCTGTCACTGTCCTGCTCCACTGACAGATTGAGGAGATCGTTCCTCCCCCAAACTATGCGACTCTTCAATTCCACCCGGGGGGGTAAACGTTAACATTTAACATTATACAAAGTTATTATCTGTTTTTCACCTGCATTATTATCAATCTTTAATTTAATATTATTTATTGTATCAGAATGCTGCTGCTGGAGAATGTGAATTTCCCATTGGGATTAATAAAGTATCTATCTATCTATCTATCTATCTATCTATCTATCTATCTATCTATCTATCTATCTATCTATCTATCTATCTATCTATCCTCTCCTCCGAGCTCTGTCCTCTTCCACCCAACTCCAGCCCTCGAATGGAGGGAGGCGGCCCCTTTTATAGTCACCCGGATGTGCTCCAGGTGCCTCCCGACAATCTTCTGCTGGCACTCCCCAGTGTGGCGGAAGTGCCGGCTGCACACCCAGAAACACTCCGGGTGTCCTCAATCCTCTTCCCCCCAGCACTTCCGGGTGTGTTGGAAGTGCTGAGGTCCAGGGCTCCATAGGTATCGGGGTGCCCCCTGGCGGTGACCACGGGCCCCTACAGGGCTGAGCTTCAAAGCTCTGTACCCGTGGTCCCCAAAGAAACCAGGGTGGTCACCCCCTCGTGGTCTGGAGGAGGCGCAAGCCTTCCTCCGGTCCTCCTGGTTGTCCCCGTGACCCCTTGAACCCTCAGACCATTCGTCAGACACCAGGTAAAAGTCCAATAATTGAATTTATTATAAAAATAATGTGCACAAAGCACCCTCTTCTCCACAATACTCAAATAATACAATAAACAAACCACAATAATCAATAATCCTCCTCACTCCCAGACACATTGCCACCCTTCCACCCAGCTCAGCTCATCATCTGGGTTTTCCCATAGTCCTTTTATATTCCCTGACCCGGAAGTGTTTCCAATCCCTCAGTCCATGTGATCTCCTATCACTTCCGGGTCAGATAAAAATCCTCTTCTTCATCCCGGAAGCATGTCATTTCCCTTGTCACCCTGCCTATGACGTACTTCCAGGTTATAGGGCATGTACAATTCCCTGAGCCTCCCTACAGTGTCTCTTGGATGTCCCCATGGTATCCAGCAGGGCTGGTTGTAAAAACTATAAGGTCCATGAGGCCCTGCTGGAATTTGGGGAACCTCTATGCTGCAGAGAGAGCTCCATCTGGTGGCCTGGCGGTGTTGGCCGGGATGACAGGCCGGCCATCCCTCACAGTTCCCTCCCCTTAGCAAAGTCCAGTGGAGCGAAGCGTCCAGCCCCGCAAGGGACGTCTTCCTCCAGGAGGACCCATCAGTCGGGCCCTGGCTACGTTGTCTAGCCTCCCCAGAGAACCTAGGGGGAATGTTATACCGGGTATCCCTCTGATCCCCTGACCTCCGAGGACAACTTCGCCATACGTGGCCCGGCCGACAACAGTTATAGCAGATCCGCCGTCCTCCTGGTAGCCTTCCTCCGTGAGACTGGAAACACCTCGGAAACTCTGTCTCCACCCTTTTCTCCACCGAGGGAGGTTCCATAGCCGCCTCTGTGCTCTCAGCACCCTTTTCAAGTCTGTTAGGAGACCCCCACTTTAATTTTGAGATCTCCTGTTTGATCTGGGGCTTGTTCACAGTTTGGGTCTCTCTATTAGCAAAAGAGAGCCCTTTCACTGTCTGAACACCCTTTGATTTTTTTATTAGAAGGAGGCACCATCTTCAGCACCTTATCGCTCCGGGAGACAGCACTTTCCCGCTGTTCCGGATCGATTGGTGCTTCCCCTGCCCCTTTTGTCATTATCCCACACTCTCTTGTAGGGCTCGCAGTGATTTGGCACCCACTACTTATCAAACAAGGGCCCGGATCGCACTGTGTCCCTATATGCTGTACGGTACCGGCATTACCTACCTGTACCGCCAAATTATATAAGACGGGATGCTCATGACCCAGCCGCTGCAGGTATTCTTCTACCTTCTTTATCGGCGCTTCGGCCATCGCTCCCAAGTCTCTGACGATCCGCTGTATTTCCGTCAGCACCTGAAAAATACTTCGCACGGGCTCTATTAATTTTTAGAGCTCCCATACGTCTACAAAGTTATTTAATTCGGCCGTAGGCAGGTTCAGTTCCGCATTCTCCTTACCTGCCGGCCGGGAGCCAATGAGCACGTCTGCTGTCGGCACGTGCTCTGACGGGCTTTGCGGAGGGTTCTAGGATTTGGAGTTCTTATTGTCGGAGAACCGGGTTGCCGCCTTTGGCTGACTGCGATCCACCTGTGTCAATTTGTCAGCGGATTGATCAGCCATTTCCCGGCCTTCCTTACCTTTCTGTGGGGTGAGCGGTGCTTCGCTCGCCTCCCCCTTTCCCTTCGAAAAGTCCAAGTCTGTCTCTTTGGAGACAAAGGCACAAACAGCGGGATGCGGACCTCCTCCTTCCCAGAACACACCGGGGTCGATCACGTGTCCCTCGCCGGCCGCCAACATGCGGAAGTTGTCTTTAATGCTCGTTGGCTTGAACAGGAGCATGCCACTATCTTCGGGAATATCTCCTTTTTCCTGTGGAGCCTCCAAGTGATCTTTTCCGAGGTACATGCACGGGACAAAGTGAGTTATTTTAAATGGATTATTTGTTAAATTCCCGGCACGTACCTCAGAGCGATCGTCTGTCCACGGAGGTTTCTCCCGACTTGTGTAGCTGCTCCATAGCTCCTTCTGAGCGTCGGCCATTACGAGCGTGGCTCTCCCGCTAGCGATGCCGCTCTGCTTGTTCTTCTTCTTCCCCATATCGGACGTGGTGAAGGTAGGTTCTGGCGACGTTGCTGCATGTCTGGACGTTGTCCTCTTAGGGTTCTGTCCACAGTAAAAATTTTTAAATACAGGTCCTCTGCCAAACTGACGGCCAGAGAATCCTGCCGAGACTACGCCAGCTGTGACAAATTATGGGGTCCCCGTGACCCCTTGAACCCTCAGACCACTCGTCGTTATTATAATAATAATACCCAGCTCAGCTCATCGTCTGGGATTTCCCATAGTCCTTTTATATTCCCTGACCCAGAAGTGTTTCCAATCCCTCAGTCCATGTGATCTCCTATCACTTCCGGGTCAGATAAAAATCCTCTTCTTCATCCCGGAAGCACGTCATTTCCCTTGTCGCCTTGCCTATGACGTACTTCCAGGTTATAGGGCATGTAGAATTCCCTGCGTCTCCCTACAGCGTCTCTTGGAGGTCCCCATTGTATCCAGCAGGGCCGGTTGTAAAAACTATAAGGCCCATGAGGCCCTGCTAGAATTTGGGGAACCTCTATGCCGCAGGGAGAGTTCCATCTGGTGGCCTGGGGGTGTTGGCCGGGATGACAGGCCGGCCATCCCTCACAATATATATATAGTACTGTGCAAAAGTTTTAGGCAGATGTGAAAAAATGCTGTAAACAAAGAATGCTTTCAAAAATGGAAGTGTTAATCATTTATTTTCATCAATCAACAAAATGCAGTGAATGAACAAAAGAGAAATTTAAATCAAATCAATATTTGGTGTGACCACCCTTTGCCTTCAAAACAGCATCAATTCTTCTAGGTACACTTGCACACAGTTTTTGAAGGAACTCGACTGGTAGGTTTTTCCAAACATCTTGGAGAACTAAGCACAGATCTTCTGTGGATGTAGGCTTCCTCACATCCTTCTGTCTCTTCATGTAATCCCAGACACACTCGATCATGTTGAGATCAGTGCTCTGTGGGGGCCATACCATCACTTCCAGGACTCCTTGTTCTTCTTTACGCTGAAGACAGTTCTTAATGACTTTGGCTGTATGTTTGGGGTCGTTGTCCTGCTGCAGAATAAATTTGGGGCCAATCATACGCTTCCCTGATGGTATTGCATGATGGATAAGTATCTGCCTGTATTGCTCAGCATTGAGAACACCATTAATCCTGACCAAATCTCCAACTCCATTTGCAGAAATACAGCCCCAAACATTCAAGGAACCTCCACCATGCTTCACTGTTGCCTGCAGACACTCATTATTGTACTGCTCTCCAGCCCTTCGATGAACAAACTGCCTTCTGCTACAGCCAAATATTTCAAATTTTGACTCATCAGTCCAGAACACCTGCTGCCATTTTTCTGCACCCCAGTTCCTATGTTTTCATGCATACTTGAGTCGCTTGGCCTTGTTTCCACATCGGAGGTATGGCTTTTTAGCTGCAACTCTTCCATGAAGACCACTTCTGGCCAGAATTCTCCGGACAGTAGATGGGTGTACCTGGGTCCCACTGGTTTCTGCAAGTTCTGAGCTGATGGCACTGCTGGACATCTTCCGATTTCAAAGGGTAATAAGCTTGATGTGTCTTTCATCTGCCTTGGCCGACCACTGCGTCTACGATCCTCAACGTTGCCCGTTTCTTTGTGCTTCTTTAAAAGAGCTTGAACAACACATCTTGAAACCCCAGTCTGCTTTGAAATCTTTGTCTGGGAGAGACCTTGCTGATGCAGTATAACTACCTTGTGTCTTGTTGCTGTGATCAATCTTGCCATGACATGAAACTGTCTTCCACAACCTCACCTTGGTAGCAGAGTTTGGCTGTTCCTCACCCAGTTTTAAGCCTCCTACACAGCTGTTTCTGTTTCAGTTAATGACTGTGTTTCAACCTACGTGCGACATTGATGATCATTAGCACCTGTTTGGTATAATTGGTTGATCATACACCTGACTATAATCCTACAAAATCCCTGACTTTGTGCAAGTGTACCTATAAGAATTGATGCTGGTTTGAAGGCAAAAGGTAGTAACACCAAATATTGATTTGATTTAGATTTTTCTTTTGTTCGCTCACTTTGCATTTTGTAAATTGATAACAATAAACAATCATCTATACTAATAAAAGGCAAAGCCCTCACTGACTGACTGACTGACTGACTGACTGACTGACTGACTGACTCACTCACTCACTCACTCACTCACTCACTCACTCATCACTAATTCTCCAACTTCCTGTGTAGGTAGAAGGCTGAAATTTGGCAGGCTCATTCCTTACAGCTTACTTACAAAAGTTAGGCAGGTTTCATTTCGAAATTCTATGTGTAATGGTCATAACTGGAACCTCTTTTTTGTCCATATACTGTAATGGAATGCAGCAAGATGGCCGTAGGAGACGGAGTTGCGTGTTGCGTCATCACGCCTCCCACGTAATCACGTGAACTGACTGTGAACTCAGTACATAGAAAAGAAGGAGGAGCCCCAAAAAGCGCTTGAGAAAACAATCATTACACAATTGACAAGGCAGCGAAACAATAACAAGCGAGTAAGTGACGCATACAAGCATCTTTATAAGACACGAGGTATAAAAAAGCACGGTGTAAACCGTAAGTTTAAATTAAGTTTATAGAAACGCTCCCGCTGCCGTTTGCAATACCATATTCGCGAGATACAAGTTTAATGAGAAGACACGAGGTATAAAAAGCACGGTGTAAACCGTAACCTTAAATTAACTTTATAGAAACGCTCCCGCTGCCGTTTGCAATGCCATATTCGCGAGATACAGGTTTAATGAGAGGACATGAGGTATAAACGAGAGTTTGGATCACTTTGTAACAGAGTTAAAAATGCTGTAGCGAGAAACCTTTAACTGCCGGGCACGGTGTAAACCGTAAGTTTAAATTACCTTTATACAAACGCTCCCGCTGCCGTTTGCAATGCCATATTCGCGAGATACAAGTTTAATGAGAAGACACGAGGTATAAATGAGAGTTTGGATCACTTTGTAACAGAGTTAAAATTGTTGTAGCGAGAAACTTTTAACTGCCGGGTCTTAGCTAACATTAAATAAACCCGTGGACATCGCAACATCACACAAGAGAGCGGCTCACGTGAAGTGACTGAACGCAGCGGGAGTGATCACTTCGATGAATCAAACCTGTTCAAAAAACACATTACACAATTGATAAGGTAGGAAAAGAATATGAAACAAAGCACGGTATAAACCGTAACTTTAAATTAACTTTATAGAAACGCTCCCGCTGCCGTTTGCAATACCATATTCGCCCCTGCGAAGCGCGGGGATTTTGCTATATATATTAAACTATTTCAACCATTCTATGATCTGCTTCTCGCAACTGAAAGAGGGCACTGTGGCAGAAGTTAGCTGACTTGCTGACCAACCACAAGTGTTACCTGGTAGGTAACCACCCATACAATCAGATTGTGAATCAGACTACGAATGCCTGCAATGTAATTACCCCGATCTACATGCTGTCAAATGAACGAACCACATGCCGTGGCACAACGTTACGGGCTTCGCCTGTAGCGCTGACGTCCGAGGTTCGATTCCCATAAGGGAGTGCAGTGAGTGTGTACCCCTGATGAGCCCACAATTACGGCGAAACAGGTGTCGCGTACTATGCATCTTCAAAGTTTAAATTGAGTTTATAGAAACGCTCCCGCTGCCGTTTGCAATACCATATTCGCGAGATACAAGTTTAATGAGAAGACACGAGGTATAAATGAGACTTTGGATGACTTTGTAACAGAGTTAAAATTGCTGGAGCGAGAAACTTTTAACTGCCGGGTCATGTCGCGTGTTCTCAGGTAGGTACACCAAAAAATGTATACATTTATGCATGTAATGGGCAAACAAAAAATGTACTATACCCAAAAGCACTGCAGTAGTACTCAATGTATCTTTACTTCTTAAATGTTAATGTTTTACTGTTTAATAATTTATACGCTTCTTATATGTTGTTCAAATTCTTTTATCAAAATACCAGTAACAGCGCACTGCACGATAACGTGGAGTGAATACACTTGACATGAGCATTCATGTTATTTATCCTCTTTCTCTGTTCATTTACCATTCGTTTGCTCAGAGGTTGATGCGCTTGCTGCTTAATGAGCAGCTCTTCACCCTAGCGTCCCACTGCTTCTCTTCTTTCGTCGGCATCTTTTCCCATTAAAACTGATTAAGTTAGTTTTTGTGTTGCGATAACTTAGTATGTTTTCTTTAATTTTTCAGTTCAGCTGGCACTTAAGTCTTCAATCTGCCTCAAGAATGATTAGCAAAGGTGGTAGGGAATGAAAACGGCACCCGTACGCATCCGCCACGGCCGCACTGGTGCGCGCAGCTGTGAGTTGATTCTACAATAAAATAAAATAAAGATAAAAAGAGTAATAAAATCATCACCCCAAAAGCGAATAGTAGATGTGACGTAGTATATGTGTACCAAATTTCAAGTCAATAGGTGAAACGGTTTGCGAGCTACAGGTGATTTAAAATCCTGGACAGACAAACGAATAGCCACGGTAGCGTATTATAGAAGAAGATTTTACTGTTTAATAATTTATATTTATATGCAATGTGCTTCTTATATATTACTTCATATTCTCATATGATAATGATGTTAATGTTGTTTATATTGATTTCTATGTTATTGTAAGTGCTCTTTATTTGTGGAAAAATAAATTTGGCAATTAACAAACTTATTTTATACATACTACATTTTATTTTTTTCTCTTGCACTCAGTGAGAGAATCCACTGGGTAATCAGCTATATATATATATATATATGTAGATATGTATATATATGTGTATATATATATGTAGATATGTAGATATATATGTATATATATGTGTCTGTGTATATATATGTGTGTATGTATGTATGTATGTATGTGTGTACAACCATAAGCGTTACCTGGTAGGTAACCACCCATACAATCAGATTGTGAATCAGACTACGAATGCCGTGAATGTAATTACCCCGATCTACATGTTGTCAAATAAACGAACCACATGCCGTGGCGTGGAATGTAATTACCCCGATCTACAGTACATGTTGTCAAATAAACGAACCACACGCCGTGGCGCAATTTTAGGGGCTTTGCCTGTAGCGCTGACATCCGAGGTTCGATTCCCGTAAGGGAGTGAAGTGAGTGGCTGGTTACCTACCAGGTAACGCTTATGGTTGGCCAGCAAGTGAGGTAACATCAGCCACGGTGCCTTCAGTTGTGAGAAGCAGATCATAGAATGATTGAAAATAGTTTACTGTCAAATAATGCAAAGAGTACGCGACACGTCTTTCCCCCTTATTCTTGTCTCATCAGGCGTACACACTTACTGCACTCGCTTACGGTAATCGAACCTCAGACGTCAGCGCTAGAGGGGCTTCGCAGCGGTGAACTTTGCTTTTAAATTTTAATTAAGAAGAAAAGACAACCTTTTTAAAGTAAGTCTTAAAAAGAGGTGTAAAGATATTGACAATAAGCTACGCAAACCCACCAAGAAATGCAATCGTTTAAATCAAGGCGCGAGTCGAAAAACACCATCCCATAATATTAGTTAACGATTAACACATTTGTATATGTATTGTAAGCATACAATACAACTGATAATATGTTGCGCTTATTTATCTGGTGTACCGACATTTTTGCGCGTTTAACGTCTGAAATCTAACGTGGTTTGTGCCCTTCAGAATGAAAACAGTTTGCATTTACCTTTTTAGTAAAACGCGAGCTTTTAAGCCTGAGAAATCACCCCGTAAATGCACACGTTTAATTGCACATGTGTTAATATGTATGCTTACACAGTATTAAAAGACACTCAAAAATTAACGTCATTTACCTTCGTTCCCGCGTTTGACTTGTGCTGTAAATCTCTTCCTTGTTTTTAGTTCACGTGATTACGTAGGAGGCGTGATGACGCGATACGTGACTCCGCCTCCTCCATTAGAGTATATGGACAAAAAACAGGTTCCAGTTATGACCATTACGCGTAGAATTTCGAAATGAAACCTGCCTAACTTTTGTAAGTAAGCTGTAAGGAATGAGCCTGACAAATTTCAGCCTTCCACCTACATGGGAAGTTGGAGAATTAGTGATGAGTGAGTCAGTCAGTCAGTGAGTCAGTCAGTCAGTCAGTCAGTGAGTCAGTGAGGGCTTTGCCTTTTATTAATATGTATAGATATATAGATAGATAGATAGATAGATAGATAGATAGATAGATAGATGTGTATGTATGTAGATATGTATATATATCTATACTAATTAATAAAAGGCAAAGCCCTCACTGACTCACTGATTGACTGACTGACTGACTGACTCACTCATCACTAATTCTCCAACTTCCCGTGTAGGTGGAAGGCTGAAATTTGGCAGGCTCATTCCTTACAGCTTACTTACAAAAGTTAGGCAGGTTTCATTTCGAAATTCAACGCGTAATGGTCATAACTGGAACCTCTTTTATGACAATATACTGTAATGGACGGCAGCTCGATGGCCGTGGGAGGCGGAGTTGAGTGTCACGTCATCACGCCTCCCACGTAATCACGTGAAAAGACTGTGAACGCAGTAGGGAGAAATGAAGGAAGAGCCGCAAACAGCGAAGAACAAAAAATTCATTAAACAATTGAGAAGGGAGCGAAACAATAAGAAGCGAGCGAGTGAAGCATACAAGCATCTTCATAAGGGAAACAAAGCACGGTGTAAAACGTAAGTTTAAATTAAGTTTATAGAAACGCTCCCGCTGCGGATTGCAATAACATATTCGCGAGATAAAAGAACGCAGTAGGGAGAAATGAAGAAAAGAGCCGCAAACAGCGAAGAACAAAAAATTCATTAAACAATTGAGAAGGGAGCGAAACAATAAGAAGTGAGCGAGTGAAGCATACAAGCATCTTCATAAGGGAAACAAAGCACGGTGTAAAACGTAAGTTTAAATTAAGTTTATAGAAACGCTCCCGCTGCGGATTGCAATAACTTATTCGCGAGATAAAAGTTTAATGAGAAGACACAAGGTATAAACGAACCACACGCCGTAGCGCAACGTTAGGGGCTTCACCTCTGGCGCTGATGTTCGAGATTCAAATCCCGAGAGGGGATGCAATGAGTGTGTAAGCATGAAGAGCACAGAATTAGGGCGAAACACATGTCGCGTACTCTTTGCATAATTTGAAAGTAAACAATTTCAACCATTCTATGATTTGCTTCACGCTACTGAAAGACGGCACATGGCGGATGTTAGCCGACTTGCTGACCACAAAGTTAGGGGCTTCAACTCTGGCGCTGACGATAGAGATTAAATTCCCGAGAGGGGATGCAGTGAGTGTGTACGCCTGATGAGCCCAGAATTAGGGAGAAAAACGTGTTGCATACTCTTTGCATTATTTCAAAGTAAACTATTAAAACCATTCTATGATCTGCTTCTGCGAACAGAAAGAGGGCACGTGGCGGACGTAAGGCGACTTGCTGACCAACCACAAGCATGACCTGGCAGGTAACCACCCATACAATCAGATTGTGATTCAGAAAACGAATGCCATGAATGTAATTACCACGATCTACATACTGTCAACTAAATGAAACACACGCCGTAGCACGACAGCTGTGAAAAGGGAGGTTCACAAAAAAACAGATCCTCAACAAATTGTTATTGGTATATTTTCGATCTGTTTAAAAAGGTTTTCTTTTCTTCTTAATAAAAAATTAAAAGCAGTACTTCGCCGCAACAAAGCGCGAGAATTTGGCTATATATATCTGCTTCTCGCAATTAAAAGAGGTCACGTGGCGGATGTTAGACGACTTGATGACCAAGCATAAGCGTTACCTGCCAGGTAACCACCCACACAATCAGATTGTGATTCAGACTAGGAATGCAATGAATATAATTACCCCGATCTACATACAAGGCGAAAGTCTTGCAACATTCAAAGATGATGGTTTGGGATAAGTACACCATGGAACATAAAAGAGCTTATGAAGCCTTGAACCGAAAAGAGCAAGATCTCAGAGATCTTAAAAAAAAAATAGGAGGTAATGTCGTTTTACTCACTGTAGATTTTAGTCAAACAT
>NC_041409.2:40686682-40701682 GCF_900747795.2 Erpetoichthys calabaricus | reverse complement strand
ATTGGTCTTTTTAACTGTCCAGTGAGGAGGGCGGGTCTTTTAAGTACAGTCTGCAAAGTGTTGGCACTGGGATGTGGCACCCGCTGCAGTATGCGTCCCTTATTTTTTTGTATTAAAAGTGGTAACCCTATGTGGCAGGTAACAGTTATGTTTGGTCATGAAGTCGTCTAAAATCCGCCACGTGCCCTCTTTTAAGTGTGAGAAGCAGATATATATAGCCAAATTCTCGCGCTTCGTTTCGGCGAAGTACTGCTTTTAATTTTTTAAGAAAAGAAAACCTTTTTAAACGGATTGAAAATACAGTATACCAATAACAATTTGTTAAGGATCTGTTTTTTTCTGAACCTCGCTTTTCACAGCTGTCGCGCTACGGCGTGTGTTTCGTTTATTTGACAGTATGTAGATCGTGGTAATTACATTCATGGCATTCGTTTTCTGAATCACAATCTGACTGTATGGGTGGTTACCTGCCAGGTAACGCTTGTGGTTGGTCAGGAAGTCGCCTTACATCCGCCACGTGCCCTCTTTCTGTTCCCAGAAGCTGATCATAGAATGGTTTTAATAGTTTACTTTCAAATAATGCAAAGAGTATGCGACACGTGTTTCTCTCTAATTCTGGGCTCATCAGGCATACACACTCACTTCATCCCCTCTCGGGAATCGAATTTCTATCGTCAGCGCCAGAGTTGAAGCCCCTAACGTTGCGGTCAGCAAGTCGGCTAACATCCGCCATGTGCCGTCTTTCAGTTGCGAGAAGCAGATCATAGAATGGTTGAAACTGTTGCCCCTAACGTTGCGCTAAGGCGTGTGGTTCGTTTATACCTCGTGTCTTCTCATTAAACTTTTGTCTTGCGAATATGTTATTGCAATCCGCAGCGGGAGCGTTTCTATAAACTTAATTTAAACTTACGTTTTACACCGTGCTTTGTTTCCCTTATGAACATGCTTGTATGCTTCACTCGCTGGCTTCTTATTGTTTCGCTCCCTTCTCAATTGTTTAATGAATTTTTTGTTCTTCGCTGTTTGCGGCTCTTCCTTCATTTCTCCCTACTGAGTTCTTTTATCTCGCGAATATGTTATTGCAATCCGCAACGGGAGCATTTCAATAAACTTAATTTAAACTTACTTTTTACACCGTGCTTTGTTTCCCTTATGAAGATGCTTGTATGCTTCACTCGCTCCCTTCTCAATTGTTTAATTAATTTTTTGTTCTTCGCTGTTTGCGGCTCTTCCTTCATTTCTCCTTACTCAGTTCACAGTCTTTTCACATGATTACGTGGGAGGCGTGATGACGTGACACTCAACTCCGCCTCCCATGGCCATCAAGCTGCCGTCCATTACAGTATATTGTCAAAAATGAGGTTCCAGTTATGACCATTACGCGTTGAATTTCGAAATGAAACCTGCCTAACTTTTGTAAGTAAGCTGTAAGGAATCAGCCTGCCAAATTTTAGCCTTCCACCTACACGGGAAGTTGGACAATTAGTGATGAGTGAGTGAGTCAGTCAGTCAGTGAGTCAGTGAGGGCTTTGCCTTTTATTAATTAGTATAGATATATATATATACATAGACACACATATATACATATACGTATTTACATATCTACACACATATTTACATATCTACATACATACACATATTTACATATCTACATACATACACATCTATCTATCTATCTATCTATCTATAATATAATATAATATAATATAATATAATATAATATAATATAATATAATATAATATAATATATATATATATATATATATATATATATATATATATATATATATATATATATATATCCCCGTGCTCTGCAGCGGTGAAGTACTGCTTTTAAATTTTTATTAAGAAGAAAACCTTTTTAAATTGAGTGAAAATCTACCAATAACAATTTGTTAAGGATCTATTTTTTTGTGAAGCTGACTTCACACAGCCTCTCGGCTGTTTTATAAACGAACATCATATAAGGTCTTCCTTTTTCGTTGCTTTGCCAACGGAAGCAGCCTTTTTATTTAATCCTGTTTTTACGATTGTTCAGTTTGTATATCACGTTGTCAGTTCAGCACTCCGGTTGTAATATGACCAAGCCGTGCAAGCACACTCTTGAGAATGCAACGTATAGTTGTACAGGAGAAAAGCAATCTTGCCTCAAATCAATGGCAACCTTTTGTAGGTCTATGAACTTAATTTAAACTTTAGGTTTACACGGTGCTTTCTTTCCGAAGTACCTGCACTCATGAATATGTCTGTATGTGTCAGTCGGTCAAATCCACGCGCTTCGCACCGGCGAAGTACTGCTTTTAAATTTTTATTAAGAAGAAAATAAAACCTTTTTAAATTGAGGGAAAATATACTAATAACAGTTTGTTAAGGATGTGTTTTTTTGTGAAGCTGCCTTCACTCGAGTGATCACTTCGACCTGACTTGCTGGCCAACTATAAGCGTTACCTGGTAGGTAACCACCCATACAATCAGATTGTGAATCAGACTACGAATGCCGTGAATGTAATTACCCCGATCTACATGTTGTCAAATAAACAAACCACACGCCGTGGCACAATTTTAGGGGCTTTGCCTGTAGTGCTGACGTCCGAGGTTCGATTCCCGTAAGGGAGTGAAGTGAGTGGCTGGTTACCTACCAGGTAACGCTTATGGTTGGCCAGCAAGTGAGGTAACATCAGCCACGGTGCCTTCAGTTGTGAGAAGCAGATCATAGAATGGTTGAAAATAGTTTACTGTCAAATAATGCAAAGAGTACGCGACACGTCTTTCCCCCTTATTCTTGGCTTATCAGGTGTACACACTCACTGCACTTGCTTACGGTAATCGAACCTCGGACGTCAGCGCTAGAGGGGCTTAGCAGCGGTGAAGTATTGCTTTTAAATTTTAATTAAGAAGAAAAGAAAACCTTTTTAAATTAAGTCTTAAAAAGAGGTGTAAAGATATTGACAATAAGCTACGCAAACCCACCAAGAAATGCAATCGTTTAAATCAAGGCGCGAGTCGAAAAACACCATCCCATAATATTAGTTAACGATTAACACATTTCTATATGTATTGTAAGCATACAATACAACTGATAATATGTTGCGCTTATTTATCTGGTGTACCGACATTTTTGCTCGTTTAACGTCTGAAATCTAACGTGGTTTGTGCCCTTCAGAATGAAAACAGTTTGCATTTACCTTTATAGTAAAAGGCGAGCTTTTAAGCCTGAGAAATCACCCCGTAAATGCACACATTTAATTGCACATGTGTTAATATGTATGCTTACACAGTATTAAAAGACAGTGAACAACGTCATTTAACTTTGTTCCCGCGTTTGATAAAAGGCGAGCTTTTAAGCCTGAGAAATCACCCCGTAAATGCACACGTTTAATTGCACATGTGTTAATATGTATGCTTACACAGTATTAAAAGACACTCAAAAATTAACGTCATTTACCTTCGTTCCCGCATTTGACTCGTGCTGTAAATGTCTTCCTTGTTTTTAGTTCACGTGATTACGTAGGAGGCGTGATGACGCGATACGTGACTCCACCTCCTCCATTAGAGTATATGGACAAAAAACAGGTTCCAGTTATGACCATTACGTGTAGAATTTCGAAATGAAACCTGCCTAACTTTTGTAAGTAAGCTGTAAGGAATGAGCCTGCCAAATTTCAGCCTTCCACCTACACGGGAAGTTTGAGAATTAGTGATCAGTCAGTCAGTCAGTCAGTCAGTGAGGGCCTTGCCTTTTATTAATATGTATAGGTAATAAAACAGCAACTTGCACTTATAATGCTATTTGTGGTATAGCCCTATGGAAGCGTATTAGGGACACGGTGAAGAAAAAAAATTACGGATACAATGAAGAAAAAAAAAAAACTATGTCGAGATTAAAGTGGACATGTCGACTTTATTCTCGTAATTTGTCATTAAAGTAGAACATCGTAAACTAAACTTCATCTTTAAATGACTATTTAATTTACTAGATTTTCTCAAACCCTGTCATAAATTATGTAGCACATTAAATGCTTTGTGTTAAGTGTTCCCCGACCCAGTTGTTAATCGCTACGTGCTTCTTGAACTGACTTCCTTAGCACTAAGAAGAGGCACAGGCAGAGATCGCCACACAGAATGCATTCACTTCATGATATTCTCTGAAAATTTAGAATGTTAATATCAATACTTGATATCATTTTCATGATGAAATGCATTAAAGCAGGTATTAAACATGCACGGTAGTGAGGCGGTAGCGATGCTCCCTTGCAGTAAGGGGTCCCAAGGTTTACGTTCAGTGTAGAGAACTTTATGGCGGGTGTGACAAGGCTCCAAAAAACTGGATGTATGAATGGGTGTCGCACTGGTTTAACTGGTTTAATATTGTGTAAATGTTGGGTTCGTGGTCGGAGACACGAACACAGAATTCAGTGGATGTTCCTCTGAGTGGGCTTTCTTTATTGCATGCGTGCTGTCTCTGTCTGATGTACCAAGCCCTCAGTTCCTATCCTTCCTTTTTCTTTCTCCACATAACCAATCACCACACGATAAATGTCTTTTTGAAATTAAAACTAATTATAAACTTAGACCACAGAGCGTTCAGAACTTTAAAAAAAAAAATCTTTGTTATACATGTTTAATTATGCCATCCATTCAGGGTTGTGCCCACCCCAGCAAGCATTGTGTGCGAGGCAGGAGCACATCACGGGGTGAATACAAGCAACACATACACTAGCAGGGTCAATATAGCATAACAAAACCCCACATCCTACATGACTTTGAAAGGAAACTGAAGCACACCGAGTAAACCCACCAGAAAAACATGCAAATTCAAGGCAGGGAACACCTGGGACCCCCTTGCAGCAAGGCAGCAGTGCACCCTCCACGCCACCATGCCCCCACATGATTAATACATGCTTTAATGCATTTCATCATGAAAATTATATCAAGTATTTATCTTAGCATTCTAAATGTTCAGGGAGCCAGGAATACCCCTTGCATTTCCAGTCTGTTTGCCTTGTTGCCACATCTGGTGTTCATGTTTGTGCTCACTCTAAAGAAGTCCTTGTCACCTTCATCACTCTCCATCCATCCATCCATTTTCCAACCCGCTGAATCCGAACACAGGGTCACGGGGGTCTGCTGGAGCCAATCCCAGCCAACACAGGGCACAAGGCAGGAAACAATCCTGGGCAGGGTGCCAACCCACCACAGCCTTCATCACTCTCTTAAATGAAAATTGCATGCTTCCTTTCTGTCTGCTTTACAGTCTCCAACATAAGCTGGTACTGATGCCTATTGTACTTCTGGGATACTCAGCCCTATCTAAACAGTGGCCATTGCAAGGATTTGTCTTGGTGCCAGCTTAGTTCTCATACCTGGAGGTTTCCTGTGAAACTTAATCCTAACTTGTATCATCCTGGAACTGTCCTTTCACCAGAAGTGACTTGCAAGCCAAGCCACCTCCTCACAACCATGTGTTTTGTTTTTTTTCCCCATTTCTTTTTACCACCCTATTATACAGTGGTGTGAAAAACTATTTGCCCCCTTCCTGATTTCTTATTCTTTTGCATGTTTGTCACACAAAATGTTTCTGATCATCAAACACATTTAACCATTAGTCAAATATAACACAAGTAAACACAAAATGCAGTTTGTAAATGGTGGTTTTTATTATTTAGGGAGAAAAAAAAATCCAAACCTACATGGCCCTGTGTGAAAAAGTAATTGCCCCCTGAACCTAATAACTGGTTGGGCCACCCTTAGCAGCAATAACTGCAATCAAGCGTTTGCGATAACTTGCAATGAGTCTTTTACAGCGCTCTGGAGGAATTTTGGCCCACTCATCTTTGCAAAATTGTTGTAATTCAGCTTTATTTGAGGGTTTTCTAGCATGAAACGCCTTTTTAAGGTCATGCCATAGCATCTCAATTGGATTCAGGTCAGGACTTTGACTAGGCCACTCCAAAGTCTTCATTTTGTTTTTCTTCAGCCATTCAGAGGTGGATTTGCTGGTGTGTTTTGGGTCATTGTCCTGTTGCAGCACCCAAGATCGCTTCAGCTTGAGTTGACGAACAGATGGCCGGACATTCTCCTTCAGGATTTTTTGGTAGACAGTAGAATTCATGGTTCCATCTATCACAGCAAGCCTTCCAGGTCCTGAAGCAGCAAAACAACCCCAGACCATCACACTACCACCACCATATTTTACTGTTGGTATGATGTTCTTTTTCTGAAATGCTGTGTTCCTTTTACGCCAGATGTAACGGGACATTTGCCTTCCAAAAAGTTCAACTTTTGACTCATCAGTCCACAAGGTATTTTCCCAAAAGTCTTGGCAATCATTGAGATGTTTCTTAGCAAAATTGAGACGAGCCCTAATGTTCTTTTTGCTTAACAGTGGTTTGCGTCTTGGAAATCTGCCATGCAGGCCGTTTTTGCCCAGTCTCTTTCTTATGGTGGAGTCGTGAACACTGACCTTAATTGAGGCAAGTGAGGCCTGCAGTTCTTTAGACGTTGTCCTGGGGTCTTTTGTGACCTCTCGGATGAGTCGTCTGTGCGCTCTTGGGGTAATTTTGGTCGGCCGGCCACTCCTGGGAAGGTTCACCACTGTTCCATGTTTTTGCCATTTGTGGATAATGGCTCTCACTGTGGTTTGCTGGAGTCCCAAAGCTTTAGAAATGGCTTTATAACCTTTACCAGACTGATAGATCTCAATTACTTCTGTTCTCATTTGTTCCTGAATTTCTTTGGATCTTGGCATGATGTCTAGCTTTTGAGGTGCTTTTGGTCTAGTTCTCTGTGTCAGGCAGCTCCTATTTAAGTGATTTCTTGATTGAAACAGGTGTGGCAGTAATCAGGCCTGGCGGTGGCTACGGAAATTGAACTCAGGTGTGATACACCACAGTTAGGTTATTTTTTATCAAGGGGGCAATTACTTTTTCACACAGGGCCAGGTAGGTTTGGATTTTTTTTCTCCCTAAATAATAAACACCATCATTTAAAAACTGCATTTTGTGTTTACTTGTGTTATATTTGACTAATGGTTAAATGTGTTTGATGATCAGAAACATTTTGTGTGACAAACATGCAAAAGAATAAGAAATCAGGAAGGGGGCAAATAGTTTTTCACACCACTGTAGATTGTAAGTCTGTCATGTTAACGAATTCTTGAAATTTCCTAGTTTGTCGTTAATCGTGCTATTGACTGGAGAAGGGTAGGTCAGTCTGACAGGTATTAGCCAATTATTAATTGATTAGTTATTCAGATTTTCCACCTCATTGGTTCTGAGCTTTGTAGTGTATTTTATTATACATTTGTGTACTCTAATTTTTGATTAGTACTTTGCACAAACTTGTCTCTGCCTCCTACTTATTGACTTAAGTGGTTTTCAGCCAAATTTTGTAAATGATCATTATATTTATGATTATGTAAGTTTGTTCAAATACTTTTGAGCCCCTGAAAATAGAGGGACCATGTATAAAAATGTCTGCCGTTCCTAAATGGCGTATACACTGTTTTTGGTAAACCCCTTAAATTAAAGCTGAAAGTCTACACTTCAGTCACATTTTGATTGCTTTATTTCAATGTACATAGCCAAAATTCTGAAAATTGTGTCACTGTCCAAATACTTATGGACATCACTGTACATGTAGATATAGCTATATAGTGCATGTATGTATATATAATGTACAGTGGAATCGGGAAGAATTCAGACCCTTCAATTTCTGCACACTTCATTGTGTTACAAATTTAATTTTAAATGGATACATTTGTCATTTTGCCCATTAATCTACACTAGATAACCCCTAATGACAAAGTGGAAACTATTTTTCAGAAAGATTTGCAAATTACTAAAGATATCAAAGCACCTGTAAACCTCCATGTACAGTATATCGTATATAAATGCACCCACATACTGTATATACCTTGCCATAGGATCATGCAGGCTCTGTAATGATAGCATTCATTTAAAGATCTGTTTAATTTTGTGCTTAGAGTACAAAAGATTCTGGTCTTTGTGAGAGTTTAGCTGCCATGGTTCTTGTAAGCTGTGATCTATGAGGAGACTGGTGTTGGATATGTTTTCCGTGCCAAGGAATGTGTAGGTATGTTGTGTTTACACTTGATAATTAAATATATGGATATCTGTTTGACAGTTGCTTTTCTAGGAAACAACTAAACTGTACTGACTAGAGGTCAATTGTCTGTTGATTTTGAATTTGAACTGTTTTGTTTATTTTATATATTTAGCTCAACCATTGTCAACCATTGTTTCCTTCCAAGTGCCATTTGATGATGTTGGCACCTTGTATAAAATGACCGTGTAAGGTTTCCACTTTATGCTGATGGTAGAGTCTAGGACCCATTTCAGGAAGTATTGTGTGGGTCTACCAGGTTCCCTGTGAGCATCACTACAACCTTCTGATTATCTCGAATTATTCACTGGATACTGAATACAGGAAAATCACAACAATGTAATCATTTGAATTCGTAATCAACAATAGGGCAATATGGTAAACATCCTTCAAGGGGTATTGGGGTGATGGAGTGGGTCTAGTGTGTGTGGGTTTCTGAATAAGGTGGAAGGGCAGTGCCTGTCATGTATGGATTACATGTGAACAGCAGTGCTGGATTTGCCTGCTGTGAAGGCAGATGACCATCTAGCTTGCCTGTGGAAGTTGCCAACATCAGTTTTAATTAGTGCTATTCATTGGCCTTCAGTTCAGTGTGAGAAAGTGTTGTATGACTAAACTATGTGGGAAAATGTTAAAAGAAATAGTCACATCAATGTTTAATGTCTTGTGTGTGTGTAATGTATATACACACACACCCAGTTCCATAAAAGTACATACAGTACAATCCACTGCATCCACTAAATAGTATCATCTCCAGACAGAAGAGCAGCTTCTTCGACAGACTGCTGTCACTGTCCTGCTCCACTGACAGATTGAGGAGATCATTCCTCCCCCAAACTAGGCGACTCTTCAATTCCACCCGGGGGGGGGGTAAACGTTAACATTTAACATTATACAAAGTTATTGTCTGTTTTTCACCTGCATTATTATCATTCTTTAATTTAATATTATTTATTGTATCATTATGCTGCTGCTGGAGAATGTGAATTTCCCATTGGGATTAATAAAGTATCTATCTATCTGTCTATCTATCGATCGAGAGGGCCTAAATATGTATACACGCTTAAATAGTTGTTGTCGCTAGACTTTTACAAAGCTGAAATAGATTTAACGTCAATGATGTGTAATATGACGTAATTGTTGTCGCTAGACTTTTACAAAGCTGAAATAGATTTAACGTCAATGATGTGTAATATGACGTGATCTCAGAAGGTGTCGTTACTGGCATGAATGAAACCAGCTACACTGGCATGCACATCAGTCTCACTGGATACTGTTGGTATACGGCAAAGGTGATGTAGTTGGTCAGGTTAAAAGATTTGTGAAATAGTGCAATATCACACTCAAAGGAAGGCAAGGGTCAAGTGTACAGAGGTTGATCTCCAGACAATCATGAAAACACAGGAAGTAGGGGGTTCTGTGGCCTGTCCTTGGACAACCACAGCTGCATCCTATTCCATTGAGTATGGGCTTCAGGAGAAAGCACACAAAGAGTGAGAAGTAAGGAAAAGGTTGCCAAGTAGACAGAATCAAAAAACCTAGCAACAAAAAAAGTGAACATTTGTATTGTATGTAAATGTGTATTTGTAAATGGTTGCAAGGTCAGAGGGTATTGTGTTTTTTGTATTGTTAACTGATGCTGCCCCATAACTCTAAAACAGAATTTCTGACTTCACAAAGTGGTTGGCTGGATGAGTAGAACTGGAGTAAAAGCATATTGGATGCACAGATTAATAGCAGCTTTTCGCTCAAGATCACAATCTATACATAAGGTTTCAGTTGCCTGGGAATTTTTAACTGTCTTGTCTTTTTATTTGAGGTTTTTACAAATGCCTTATACATAAACATTTGTTCACTTAGCAAACACTTTTTCCAAAAACTTTTAACAAAGAGGTCTACATAATCAAGTCAAAATCACCCTGTGGGACTGTTTGGGAATAAGTGTTACAGGACAAGGGTACGAAGTTGATCATTACAAGTGAAGAGCTCAGGACTAAATACTAGCGAGCTATAATTCCTAGATAATAAAAGTAGTGTAACAGCTAATATCATCAGAAATTCACAAAACCACAAAACAAGAGAGTCTTGAAATGCTTCTTAAATGCATTTATGGAGTCGGAATTTCAAATGGATGTGGGCAGCTTGTTTCACCAACCAGGAGCTACACATGAAGATTCTAGATTGAGATATGATGTTATACATATGTGGTGTTACCATACATTGTTCATTAATAGACCCGAGTAGTTCAGAAGAAGCAAAGGAATATTATGAGCATTGCACAAAAAGCCTTGTATAGAGTTGAGACAGTAGTGATCACAAAACCATGTTTTCATTAGGCTTTCCTCTACAATTTTCCAATCAGGTGAACGACTGGCCAAGCCTGAACGAGGAAAAATGCGGGTCCACAAGATCTCTAATGTGAACAAGGCGCTGGACTTCATTGCCAGCAAGGGAGTCAAGTTGGTGTGCATTGGAGCAGAAGGTGAGAGACTAACTTTTGTCTAGCAGTTTTTACATTAATAAAATCAAGGGTTTGGAATACAGTCTATCAAAGCTCAACTCTTAGTGTTTAGTTGCACCAACTCAATAGATTACCTTATTACTGCTTGTGTGAACTGCTTCATCCACATGACTGAAATAAAAGGGTTTTGCTAGTCTGTGCCTATGTGGATGTGTGGAAAACCTACATGAGACATGTATGTCGTTGTACAAGGAAGTAAGTTTGTGTGGTGGACAAATGAAATGTAGCCCTTCTGTGTTACATCCCCTCCACGCCTTATCTTTTAATGAAGAATGTAATTGTTCTGTTAGTTGCAGCACATCTTTTTGGGTTTTCTTTGCTTCTTTTTGAACCCATTAGGAGAAGAGGAGTGCATGCCAACTCCATGGAGATAGTGAGTAGGCTGAGATTTGAAGCCATTATTTCAAACGATAAATAAAGACGGGCTTATTGAGTTTAACACTCTGCAGGGAGCACCAAACAAGGTGATACAAAAAGTACACAGTTATATGCAATAGCACAGAAGATTGTCAAATTGTGAAGTATACTTACAAGATGTATCACACCCTAGAAGAATAACAGGGATCTACTGTTACTTTAGATGTCCCAGCATATGATTGTGGTATAAAACAGTGAGCCAAAAACAAAGTCAAAGTAATTCATTCTACAGTTTGATACTAGGCGCCATAGAGTCAACATGAATAAGCACACAGACCAGAAGAATCCAGCCATCTTCTAGATCCACTTATTCAGAGCAATGTTGTAGGGAAGGTGAAGCCTATCCTAACAAGCATCAGGAGCAATGCAGGGACAATTCCTGGGTAGAGTGCTAGTCCATCACAGGGCAAAAACACACAAACACAAACATACACACTCATATATCAGGAGCAAGTGTAGCCTTGCCAGTCTACTTAACCTGCATGTGAATGGAATGTGGGAAAGGGAATCCTTCATAAGTAATTTTTGAGACCAGAACAAAAATTTAAAAGAGAATTTTTTTTTTAAACCAATTAGAATGTTCTAGAAAGTACAAATAGGAATTTTAGTTGCCAAGGATTAGAACATCTTGTACGCACAGTGTCGTTCTACCAAGAACTGAATAGCAGGGTTCTGGAACAATGAGAAGATCATAAGCTCAGCATGTGAAGTAACAATAGTGACGGAAGTGTCAAATTTAAAGCCTACTTCTATTATGTTTTTGTAGATGTTGCACAAGTAAGAAGTGACTTTCAGTTTACTTAAGTTGGTCAGTTTGTTACTCAATGGCTGTTCCTCACTGTACTAAGGCCAAGGTTAAGATTTCCTGTGGCATTAAACATTACATGAAAGTGTTCAGCCTGGAAAAGCTTCTTCAGCTATTGCCTCTGGAGCCAAGGAAATCTGTTAATCTAAATATTCCTTGTGAGAGCTTTGCTACAGTTTAAAGCATGCAAGCTGATATCAGAAGCACAATTCTGCAAAGGTTTTGAGATGTTTTGTCTCCCTTGCTTATCCTGATTAGAGTGAATTTCTTCTGCAGTCTCCTTGAGCCTGCATACTATTGTCTTACCTTGTTGTGATTGTGGTGTTGCCTTCCTGCCCTAAACTGTAATGGCTATCCCCTTTGACAGTGGTTAGTCCTCTTGGTTGAGAGTAGTGGACAATGAACAGAATCCTCAAAGCCTGTTTTGAATTTTAATTTGGTGCATTTGCTTGCCTAAGGCTTAAACAGCATGCCTGTTCCACCTACCTCTTAAAACCGTCATAAAACTGTATTCTGCTGAGCCAGCAGCAGTAAACAGCTTAGAAAAAGCATTAGCTTTTCCTTCCTGAAAAATGCAGGCTTCTGTGCAATTTACCAAGAATAGTTTTTTCCTTTTTTTTTAATATAAATATACTGTATAACACTACTGTGCAGCAGATCAGGTGAGCTGAATAGTGAGTCATTTCAATCCTGAAGAATCCTCTGGAACAACGGACCCAACAACTATATCCTTGGCACAGGTGTCCCAGTTCTGGAGTTGCAGCCCTGCACTTATAGCTGATGGGCAGCTATTGTATTAAAATTTTGTGCAAATATTTAAGCTCATGTTGTTCTAATTAGATTTATGTGCTGAGAAACAGAGGCAATTTGTGGGGGATGGAAAAGAGGATGCTAACAGCTTAATTTTAGGATGCTCCTAGGTCCCAGCTCAAAGCTCCAAAGCGAGTTAGTTCAGGATCAGCAAACCTAGCAGTTGCGTCCACCTCGGGGAGTCTAAAAGAGCCAAATACAATAGCTTTCAACAGGGCATTTGATGCTGCTGATAAGTTGCATCACTGGTGTTCTAATTTTTAGATATCTGGCATTTCATGGGGTAGTTGTCATGTTACCAAAAATTAAAAACGTCAATCTGGTACTAAAATATTAAAATTCAATACAGTTTTTGATACCTAATGCAGTATATAATCTATACTAATAAAAGGCAAAGCACTCACTCACTCACTCACTCACTCACTCACTCACTCACTCACTCACTCACTCACTCACTCACTCACTCACTCACTCACTCACTCACTCACTCACTCACTCACTCACTCACTTCCCGTGTAGGTGGAAGGCTGAAATTTGGCAGGCTCATTCCTTACAGCTTACTTACAAAAGTTAGGCAGGTTTCATTTCGAAATTCTACGCATAACGGTCATAACTGGAACCTCTTTTTTGTCCATATACTGTAATAGACTGCAGCTCGATGGCCGTGGGAGGCGGAGTTGCGTATCGCGTCATCACGCCTTCCACGTAATCACGTGAACTGACTGTGAACGCAGTACGTAGAAAACAAGGAAGAGCCCCAAAGAGCGCTGAAGAAAACATTCATTACACAATGGAGAAGGCAGCGAAACAATAAGAAGCGAGCGAGTGACGCATACAAGCATATTCATAAGTGCAGCTACTGCAGAAACAAAGCACGGTGTAAACCTTAAGTTTAAATTAAGTTTATAGAAACGCTCCCGCTGCCGTTTGCAATACCATATTCGCGACATACAAGTTTAATGAGAAGACACGAGGTATAAACGGGACTTTGGATCACTTTGTAACGGAGTTAAAATTGCTGTAGCGAGAAACTTAAGTGCTGGGTCTTAGCTAACATTAAATAAAGCCGTGGACATCGCAACATCACACAAGAGAGCGGCTCACGTGAACTGACTGAACGCAGCACGAGTGATCACTTTGATGAATCAAACCTGTTCAAAAAACACATTACAGCATTCTCAACAGTAAGCTTGCACGGCTTGGTCATATTACAACCGGAGTGCTGAACTGACAACGTGGTATACAAAGAGAACTATAACAATCGTAATAAACGAACAATAAAACAGCGGAGAACCCGTGGATTAAATAAAAAGGCTGCTTCCTTGGCGAAGCAAGGAAAAAGGATGACCGAAGAAAACATTCATTACACAATTGAGAAGGTAGCAAAACAATAAGAAGCGAGCGAGTGACGCATACAAGCATATTCATAAGTGCAGCTACTGCGGAAACAAAGCACGGTGTAAACCGTAAGTTTAAATTAAGTTTATAGAAACGCTCCCGCTGCCATTTGCAATACCATATTCGCGACATACAAGTTTAATGAGAAGACACGAGGTATAAACGGGACTTTGGATCACTTTGTAACGGAGTTAAAATTGCTGTAGCGAGAAACTTAAGTGCCGGGTCTTAGCTAACATTAAATAAAGCCGTGGACATCGCAACATCACACAAGAGAGCGGCTCACGTGAACTGACTGAACGCAGCACGAGTGATCACTTCGATGAATCAAACCTGTTCAAAAAACACATTACACAATTGATAATGTAGGAAAAGAATATGAAGCGACTGACGCATATAGACATATTCATGAGTGCAGGTACTTCGGAAACAAAGCACCGTGTAAACCTAAAGTTTAAATTAAGTTCATAGACCTACAAAAGGTTGCCATTGATTTGAGGCAAGATTGCTTTTCTCCTGTACAACTATATGGTGCTTGCACGGCTTGGTCATTTTACAACCGGAGTGCTGAACTGACAATGTGGTATACAAAGAGAACTATAACAATCGTAATAAACGAACAATAAAACAGCAGAGAACCCATGGATTAAATAAAAAGACTGCTTCCTTGGCGAAGCAAGGAAAAAGGATGGGTTTATATGGCGTTCGTTTATAACAGAAAAGTGAGTCTCGAATAGCTACACAATAACTATAACAATCGTAATAAACGAATAATAAAACAATACAAAACCGCTAAGCAAGGAGAAAGGACGGCCTTATATGGCGTTCATTTATAAAACAGCGGGGATATATATGTGAATGTATGTATGTATATATGTATGTCTATATCTATATATATATATATATATATATATATATATATATA
>NC_041409.2:40524182-40674182 GCF_900747795.2 Erpetoichthys calabaricus | reverse complement strand
CATGGGGATTAGGGGTACAGGACCCTGACCAATGTGAAAATCCGCAAATATGTTTTTGCCCCATGATTACTGTATATTTTAGCCCTTAAACTGCCACATACAAGGGGGTTAATGCACCCCTAGATGCCAAATACTTTTTTGCTGCACTTTTTAAGGAACTATCACAATTCACCAAGAAAAAGGGAAATTTTAATGGAACACTTTTTTTTTTTCATGCAAAGAGCATCAGAATTACTGCAATACCTGATCGTTTTACACTCTGCCAATGAACTGTAAAAACTATAAAAATAAAAAAAACTACTGCAACAATCTGTTATTATATGTACACGTTGCAACTGATGCCATTGATGAAATTCAGTAAATCACCGAGCCAACCGCGCTTGTACTAGCTGCACGCAAGCACACAGAGGTCAACGCTGACGCTTGCAGGCTCATATAGTGCATCGACTGAATCCCAGGGACAGAGATGCAGAATTGCTAGGGGGCGACAGTTGTCATAAGCTGGCTGCTCAACGAATGTACGGCATGGACTGATCAGCTCCGGCATGCTAGCAAATTGCACTGGGAATCGACTATAGCTGGTTCCTGTGGTTTAAGGGTTAAGTTTATTGCACAAAATAAGATGTAAAAAGTTGTGAGAAACGCAAGATAGAATGATCACTGTGCAAGCAAATCATGTTTGTGAGACTGGCTGCCAAGACAAAGATGTGTGGTGTCTCCTTGTCAAAGTCCGTAGTTCAGCAGTTCTTTAGTGAATTGTAACTTTTACAAAATTTTATTTATTAAAATAAATTTGTGTGTATATTTATCATAGTAAAAGACAAAATGATTAATATTAGAGATACAAAAATAAATCAGAGAAAACACTAAGCACAAAATGATAAACACTATACAGTCCAGTTTCGCAGATGAAGGTTGTGTAGTTATGAACTCTCCCAGTCTCCAGAAAATGATATAAAGTTTTATCCTGTCATTATGCCAGTATAAGTGAAGATTTGTAGAAATTGGGAGCGCTCCACAGACAGACTTTTTCCAACCCAGACGCAATTGCACAAACACAGGACAAGAACATAAATCCAGAGAAAATTATAATCTGATGGGTTTAATATTAATCCAGTTGTGCTGTAAAGCGTTGAAACAAAAAGTCACCACCATTTGAGATCCTGTTGACTTCTTATGGCTCATTTTTTAAATTAGCGTCCTCATCTTGTTTAACCCAACTGCCAAAGTTACCCAATGATACAGTACTCCCAGAGTTGATGGGATTTGCAGTCCATTTAGATAGTGCTGTTACAGTGTCTGCAGTCTTCCACAAATCGGTCGCAAAACACGCAAAATTATTTCCATTTAAATTATGATGCACCCGTGAAAAGGTAAATACACAAATAGTAAACCTGTAAATCACAAGGGCTGAACAACTAGTGCAGCCTTTTGTTAAAGTTAAGAGTAAAGTTCAGTATACAAAGTTCTGTATACAATCAATGAGGTGGCCATCAAAAAACAGCAAAATTCAAGCAACTTTCACTTTAGTCACGATCCCACAATTAAATTTTTACTGTAACACACTGAGGATATGCACACATGGAGAAGTAGCATCATGTTAATGCAGCTGAGCACTGAAAAGTTACAGCGCCTAACATCTTATAATAATTGTGATGAAATATAATTTAAAAATTGCATGTAAAAAATAAGAGTAATCCACTACGGCAGCTTACTTTAGGGCCAGAGTTTAACAAGTGAGGGAGCAACAGAGCCCTAGTGCTAAAGACTGTTGCCCCTGAATGAGGAGCGCAAAATAAAAATAAGGTGCAGGTAAAAATAATTACAAACCCCTGTCTTAGCACGTCTTAGCGCATTAAACATTTAAATGAATATAAAACCTGTAAAAAAACAAAAACAAAAAAAAAAACAAAAACAAATGTCACAGCTCTACTTCAAACACAGAAGTTCACAAGCTTATCCTTATTAATTTTTACGTAACTTCGAAATAAGATTTCTCAAAATTTTGTATTGACTTACATGTTATTCTTTCAAGTGTTTTGCTGTATTGATTGTTATTTGGTATTATGCATTAATTAGCAAATCTGCTATACCAGCTCGCATTCACTGTATCTTGTGGTTTTCCATCCCCAGTTGGTACAAATTTAAAGTATTTCCAGAAGCCACTTTGGTTGCCCTCTTTGTCAGTTAAGATTGCTGGTGAAGGCTCTAACTTCTGTTGCTGAAGTTGCCATCGAAGCAACACCTATGAGTTAGTGGAAACAGGGCTGCAAGTCAAGCCATGCCGCTTGTCAATAGGTGGATCGTAAACCGAACAAGAGTTTAAAATGTACGCTGTAGAAAATAGATAACATGAAAACTGTTGGCAATTGATGTTTATCAATAGTTTGACTCTTTTAATAACCCTGCTGTTCTGTATTTGTTGCTATATACCCATTTCAACTTCATCTTTTTTGTCATACCAATGAAAATCTTGTTTACTGCTCGAGAACACAATAAAATAAGAATACACAGCAACAGGCAAGAGTACACAATAAACAAAGGCAAACAAAAGTATGAGTTCACTTGCATATAATAAATAAATGATTCAGAGTAAGCTCTGCAGGTGTATGGTCTCAAGGAGGCCTTCCATCCTTCAGACACGAGAGAGCCTGCATTGTTGATTGGAAGCCTGATGGCATAAGGGAGAAAACTGTCTTTCAGCTTTGTTGTTCTTGCTGCTATGCTCTTGTAGCATCTCCCTGATGGTACCAGTGTGAATATTTCAAGTTGTGGGTGGGTTGGAGAACTCTGATGTTATAGATGTCCTCTAGTGCAGGGAGTGCTGGTCCAATGATATTTTGTGCAAATCTATACTGTTCTCAAACCAGACTGTGAATAGAGTAGGTGAGGATACTCTCAATTGTGCATTTGTAGAGGTTGCTGAGTGTAGTGCTTAACATGCCAAACATTCTCAGCCTTCTCAAAAAATACAAACACTGCGGGGCTTTCCCTGCTAGGTCTGTAACGCGGTAGGCCCAAGTGAGATCCTCAGAGATGTTAGTACCAAGAAATTTAAATGTGGACACTCTCTCCACATCAGTCTGTCCAATGTACAGTTATTGGTCCTTCTTGTCTCTTCTTGTGGACTTAGTAAAGTTGGGTTCTTTTTGAACCAGTTGAAGGACTTTTTTGAGACTGAGGTTTCAAAGCTCAAGGAAAACTCTGGAATCATTCGTATCAATTTATAGGCTTCTATAAATCGGAACAGTCTAGGGGAACAGCTGAACTAAAGGAGTGCATTTTGCTCCAAGGTTGTCCATGACCAGGGAAGTTTTGTAATGAAACCTAAACTTTGCACCAGAAGTGACCACTGCAGCAAGCTGTCATTAACAAAAAAGAACAAAATCAGAAGGAAACGAGCAAGCGACTCTTTCCTGGACAGGAAGAGATTTTAAAGTCCATGTGAAATTAAAGGACACATTACAAATCTCGGGGTCTTGTTCACGAGTGAGGGAAGAATGGAGCGTGAGATCGACAGGCGGATCAGTGCGGCGTCCGCAGTGATGCGGGCTCTGCATCGGTCTGTCATGGTGAAAAAGGAGCTGAGCCATAAGGCAAAGCTCTCAATTTACCAGTCAATCTATGTTCCTACCCTCACCTATGGTCATGAGCTATGGGTAGTGACCGAAAGAACGAGATCGCGAATACAAGCGGCTGAAATGAGTTTCCTCCGCAGGGTGTCTGGGCTCTCCCTTAAAGATAGGGTGAGAATCTCAGTCATCCGGGAGGGGCTCAGAGTAGAGCCGCTGCTCCTCCGCATCGAGAGGAGTCAGATGAGGTGGCTCGGGCATCTGATCAGGATGCCTCCTGGACGCCTCCCTGGTGAGGTGTTCCGGGCACGTCCAACCGGGAGGAGGCCCGGAGGAAGACCCAGGACACGCTGGAGGTACTATGTCTCCTGGCTGGCCTGGGAACACCTCGGGATTCTCCCGGAAGAGCTAGAAGAAGTGGCCGGGGAAAGGGAAGTCTGGGTATCTCTGCTCAAGCTGCTGCCCCCGCGACCCGACCTCGGATAAGCGGAAGAGGATGGATGGGTGGATGGAAATTACAAATCATCTGATGCCTCAACATGTCCACTGCTGCCAGATGAATGAACAGGAACACAGTCAACAAACTCAATTACAATATGTGCACGTGGTCTAGTTAGAATGTCTAGCCTTTAGCTTGACACCAATAATTTCATTTTAATGTTGTTTTATGTACTTGTGAAAATAAATTAAACTGCTGCTTTACTTTTAAAATAATTGGCTCCACTTCATCATGATTTTGCACCGGAAAAGTTCAGAGTTAGTGCAGCCAAATGCTAATGTGAGTCAGCCTGTCACATTGTGTTACTATGGGGAAAAAAATCCTTGTTTTACAAAATGTACTTGCTTTACTTTGACAGACTCTGCATTGTAATGCCGAATTCTTCGTGATCTATGTCTTGAGAGAATAGTAAACATTTACACAAGTAAAAGTTAACAACTTATTTACAAGTACTTACTTTGCTGCCTATTTAACTGACCAAGATGGTTGTTAAATCTGCTTTTGTATATATAGCCATTTGTTTAAACTGGCTTAGAAGAGCTTGATAAGTTTTTATTGCTTTGAAGTTGGGCCCCATTCATGCCATCTAGATCTCACTTAATGTTAGCGTACATTTACAAGCATATGAGAAAAGATAGATAAAAGAAATAAACCAACTGTATGGGTTGGGGCCTTTCTGTCTAGAACACTGCTAAGGCATCTAACACGTAACTGGTGCAAGACTTAGCTAGCAGTATAAAAGACGAAACATTGACCAAAACATTAAGTATAAACATGTCTGCTGTGTTTGTGTGCTTGCCTCATGTTTCCCTCTTGTCCCCTCAGGTATCACTGTCTCTCCATTGTCTTTGGTATAAGCTAGGATGGTAGACCATCTGGTATGATAAGAGAGAGCTTATCCTACTAGTGATGGCCTAAGATGACAGATGGATTAGCTGCACTGGATAACCATGACCAAGTTAATTGGCTGGTGTGAAGCACGGATCTAAGTAGAACTTAAAGGACTTGCTTGAAGAAAAAAAAGAATTTTATTTATTTATTTTTTTTATTTCTATTGGTGATAGATTGTGTCTCTTGAAGTTGCAATAATTGGTCATTGAACTAATAGAACAGGACACCATTTTCCGCTGATAACTGACAATATAAAACAACTCTTCCTAATTTAATTTTTAGTGAGAAGAAATTATTTAAAACCTTGCAAATGTGTTTTTCAGGCTAGTCATTTGTGAGTGTCATGGTACCACTGGGGGTCTTACAGAAGTAATTGTTGTAGTTGATATTAAAAGTAGTAGAATTACAGAAAGGATCATGCTAAAACCTGTTAAGTATGGAAGTCTTCTGACTATTAGTCCTCTGACAATCTGTAATTGGGAGTCCTATAAATAATAGCATATGGTTCAATGATCTTGTTTTGATTTTGTCCACAGAGATTGTCGATGGAAATGCAAAGATGACCCTGGGAATGATCTGGACCATTATTCTACGTTTTGCGATCCAGGACATTTCAGTGGAGGGTAGGTTGATTTGTCACTAATAATTTCATGCCTTTGCTGTCACTTGGACTATTATCCTTGCATTTAACATTTTGCAGATGTCTTGTTGTTTGTTGTTTGCCTGATCAGGATGGACTTTTTGTTCAGATCTGTTATGAAATTGACAGTACAACACTGTCTTTCATACGGTTAATTATTTTTTAAGCAGCTACAATGTTGTCTGGCGCCAAGACCCCTGTTAGTGTTTCCTTGTTCTGATACAGGCCATGCATATCAAACACTTCCATGTATTTTTAGTCAAAAATTAGGTTTATGTTATGTTCAAGTTTACTGTTGTATCCAAATAGTAAAATGAACTTCTTGCTTGCATGTTTGACACAGATTAGTAACAACAATACATTACAAACAGTCAACACCTCAATCAGTATGACTGGCAATTGAATGTCCTTATGAACTACGTAGTAAAACCATCTTTAAATATAATATGCTGTATCCAGAATGTCATAGTGAGTAAAGTGACTCTGTGTAGAAGTATAGCTTCTGCAAGTGCGCCTAGAAAATCACCAGCATTTTATGGTCACTTGGGCAACCAATTATAAAAGAGGGAAAACTGCTTTTTCAGATTTCCAATCCTTCTATTCTCTTCTATTGAACTTACCATCTTTTTTTATAGTCAATCTGCCAAGAAACTGAAGAAACATGGGTTCTTTGTCTGTATCTTTTATTACTTCCTATAGTTTATTCTTTCTGGAATCGCAATTGTATTCTTCCGTCTTTCTGATATTTTCTCTGCTGGCCAGCAACAGAAAATTTTTGATACCTTCTGCCATAAGGAAATGCCGTGTTTATGTTGAAAATTACCAGTAAATTCTGAGCCCTTGGATCTCTGCCTTCACTCTACTGGTGCCACATCATTTATATCCATCACCAAGGATGACTATCACAGTCAAAAATACAAATAAGGAGTTCTGCTCACTTAACAAAAAACAAAATTATTCACTGTTTTCCCTTGAAAAAAATTTAGTAAATTATGAAGTTGATTTTATTTAACAGTAAAAACAAATCAGCTTACCTGTTAGATGCTAATTGGAACCTCATCTTAGGAGCCTGTTTCAGGTTGTTTTTTTTTTTTTTGTGTGTATTTTTCCCCCTCCCTTTTGGTATTTTTTTTCTTCCACGTTGGCCACATGAGGTTTAGTTGTCTGTATCAACTATAAATCCGTCTGTCCAATAGATAGATATAGACAGATACTTTATTAATCCCAAGGGGAAATTCACATACTCCAGCAGCAGTATATTAATAAAAAAAAAACAATATTAAAGAGTGATAAAAATGCAGGTATAACAGACAATAACTTTGTATAATGTTAATGTTTACCCCCCCCCCACAATAACTTTGTGTAATGTTAACGTTTACCCCCCCATGAGTGGAACTGAAGAGTCGCATAGTGTGGGGGAGGAACGATCTCCTCAGTCTGTCAGTGGAGCAGGGCAGTGACAGCAGTCTGCCGCTGAAGCTGCTCCTCTGTCTGGAGATGATGCTGTTTAGTGGATGCAGTGGATTCTTCATGATTGACAGGAGCCTGCTCAGTGTCCATCGCTCTGTAATGGTTGTCCATCTGTCCATCTCCATGCCTACAATCGAGCCTGCCTTCCTCACCAGTTTGTCCAGGCATGAAGCGTCCCTCTTCTTTATGCTGCCTCCCCAGCACACCACCACGTAGAAGAGGGCACTCGCCACAACCGTCTGATAGAACATCTGCAGCATCTTGTTGGTTCAATATGGTTGGTGCGGCTGTGTTCAATAGTCTAAACTACACAAGCAGATACTGGCTTAACGTCCATTATCACAAAACACCTGTCCTGTGGTCTAATCCTCAATATTGGTAAGTGTCAGCTTTCATAAAGGGCTACTGAACCTAACTTTCAAATTCATAAAAGGTCCAAAAAGGGGCTTGGATCTTTTAAATGCAGCCATCTGGACCCAACAGTCCACTGTAAGAAAGGCTTGTGGGTGTAGTTTTCTTAATATAATTTATTCTTTTGAACAGGACAAACATATGCCTCACAAAAAGATTTGAAAGCAAGCATGTCACAATATAGGTATCAGACCTTTAAATAGCACTTCAGGCTCTTAATCCTGCATCACAAGCAATAAGAGAAGTACAACACATGCCCCACTGATACTTCAAGCTGCAGTTGTTTTGTGATCTCTGGAAGCTGAAATGACTTGGCAGCACTGGAGATTCAACAAGCATGGCTGTGCTTGATCATGTAATACCTTGGGGGCTACATCTAGCTTGAATTATGCCTCAGTGTCCTGCCTCAGTCATTGACAAGTAAATGGGGAAAGCTGCTGTTATCAGAGTTAACTTATGAAATCTCACTTCAGAGATTTGTGCAGCAACAATTCTGAACCCTGAACTACATTCTTTACTACTTGTTCATCTATGACTGTGAGGTCATACAGAGCTCCAGGTCCACCCATACATTTGCCGATGACACCTCCATCATAGGCCTGATCACTACTAATGGAGAGACAGATTAGTGTCCTGGCACCACTGTGTCAGAAGGTGAACCTTTACCCTGTAAGATGATTTCTTAATATCCGCAAAATCAAAGTGCTGCTCACAGACTTAGGAGGCAGACCATACACAGATCTGTAATGGAGGAGATATTGCAGAGAGGGTCAGTTGCTTTAAGTCTCTTGGAGTCAACATCAGTATTGACCTGAAATAGGCAAAACTAATCCAAGCCATAGTCAAGAAAGCTCACCAATGCCCCTTACTACCTCAAATGTCCACAGAAAGCCTGCATGTTTCCATCTATGTGCATAGTGGAGTCCATTTGCCCTGGATATGTGCAGTCCTGTTATGGCACTTGCTCAGCCCGGGGACATGGACCACTATAGTGTGTGGGGATGCTGGCACAGAATATGTCTGACTCACTGCTCCAGACAGTTTAAGATGTCCGTTTTATAGCTTAAGATTAATAATTAATAATAACTCTTTACATTTATATAGCGCTTTTCTCACTACTCGAAGCACTAAGAAAGGCTAAAACAGTTCACTCTCCTCTTTTAAAGATGTTTAGCACTTACATGATGATAATTCACGTTTATGCACAGGTGTTAGGTAACTCAATAGCAATTCATATTGAATACATGAATGTTTTTGTATTGTATACTGTATTAATGTGTGTGTATGTGCGTGCACATGTTCCATTCAAGCCATAATCTTGTATTTTTTTTGTTTTTTTGTATTCTACAGACTAGTATGTGGGAGACCAGTGGTAATGTCACTTTAATACGTTTGTTTGTTTTTTTTTTTGACAAACCTGAACTTGATTTCTTCTCATTATAATTTAAGTGAGGATGAGTGTGATATAATGAGGAAATTTGTAAAATTTATAGATTACATCAAAACATGAAATTAAATTCAGAAAAGATATGGACAATCTTCAAGCAGTCATTTAGAAAATGCAGTTTAATATTGACAAGTGGAAAGTTCATGCAAAAGGAGAAATTGTAAAGGAAATATGGATAAGTTACTTAAGTGATGTGACATTTAAGAAGCTTTTAAGAGTTTGTGTTGACTCTCATTCTCTAGAAAATTGAACAAGTTTTAAAGTTATATATACTGTCAATGGTGTATAAATCTAGGCACATTATTATTATTATTATTAGTCAGTCACTAGAATGTGCCCTATAAATTTCAAGACATGTGTGAAGATCTTGTGAACATGATACAAAGGACATCTGTTTTTGCACACTGTTTCCAGGATCAGCCTGGTTGTGGTTTTTGAATGACCCACTTGTATAGTTATTAGGAAAAAAGATAGAAATCAGCTTTTCAAACACACCTCTTCATAAAGCACTTTTGGACAGAGACATCTACCCTACTGCTATGTGCTTTGATCCAAGGGTCGCAAAAAGTGAATTTTAAAAATCCCTGTGCTCCTGATCTTATTCACTCCTGAATTTCAGATCAATCTACATTACTAACCGAGAATGCTAAACCGGATGGACACAGGGACATCTGGCAATGGGCTGTGGCCGCAAAAGACGTACTGCGCAGGTGCCCCACAAATCCCCCCCCCCCTGCAAGCAACAGGAACCGGATGGAATGCAACGTAAAATAAAAAATGAGGCGTTGCGCACAGAAAAAAGGAGTCAGACCACAGAAAAAAGGAGCACGAAACCCATTGCACACGAAACGGGACACACACACAGAGGAGGATTCAACAAGCCCCTAGCACACAAAAAAAAGAAGCCGCGAGCACCACACAAAGCCCACTGGACACGAAACGGGACAGACTACGGACATAGCACACGAAACGTACACAAAAATGACGATTCAGACCCATGACCACAGTAACATAAATAACAAATGACACAAACAGCCCCATTTCTAAATGAACCGTCCGTATTAAGCATACGTCATCTCAACATATGGAGCCGCAGAAAAGGCTCCATATTAACAGTGAGTGCGATCCTCCTTATTACTTATCCATATTTCTCACACTCAAGAACAAACAAGTCATGAATTCACGATCACGATCACAAAACGATACCGCTCGGATAACGGGACCAAACACAATTCACACTATGCAGCATAGGTGGATCTCATTACAATGAGGCACTATTAACCGTTCAACCGCAGAAAAGGCTCCATATTAACAGTGAGTGCGATCCTCCTTATTACTTATCCATATTTCTAGAAGAAAAAATGTCTCGGCTCCAAAAACGCAAAGCTCAACTAACACAGTTACAGAAACGAACCCAAATGGACAGACACACTGAACGTAGACGCATGCAGGTCGCGTCTCACGGTGCTGCATCGAAACAGGCACGGCTTCAAAACGAAACACCTCCCGTCTCAGACATACAGAAACGGCAGCGAGGGGACAAAATAAATAAACGCAGACGTCTACACCGCGCATCTCAAATGCCGGAAAACAAGCAGGCAAGGCTCCAAAAAGAGAAAGCTCAACTGACCGACATACAAAAACGGGCAAGGCTCAATACAAACAATGCACGCCGTAAACTACAACGGGCTTCTCACACAGCACAGGCAAATCGATTACAGCTCCAAAACAACACGTCCCAAATACTGGACATACAACGACGCGCCTCTCAAACGGCACAAGCAAAACATACACGTCACGGACATCAACGACAGACACCTGCTAAACGCTTGCGCCAGTTAGCTGACAACGCATTCAATAATGAGTCCACTATTCAGGAAAATTCATTGGGATTAATGAATGTCATTTGCAATCATTGTCATTCACTTAACTTCCCTGAAGAAACAACTAGCAATACAAGTAATGAATTTACACGTTGTTCTCAAATGGGTCAAATTAGACTGCCTCCTTTACATTCATATCCTGAATATCCACAGAACCTTCTAACTAACGATGTACCTGAAAGTAAAAACTTTATGAACTGCATTAGATCCTACAAATCGCTATCCACTATGAACAGAAACAGTAGCACTGCACGTGACATCCGTCTTGCAAAACTGTTAATTATTGATGAATGTACAATGTCATCCAGTCACTTACTCAACACCATTCATAAACTTCTACAAACGTTGATGAATAATAATATTCCCTTTGGAGGAAAGGTACTTTTATTAGGAGGAGATTTTAGACAGTGCTTAGCTATTGTTCCACATGCCATGCGCTCAGCTATTGTTCAGTGCACCTTAAAATACGCAGACAATTGGCATTGCTTTCAAAAGATACAGTTAGTACAAAACATGCGATGTCCACATCCAGATCATAACAATTGGTTATTACAACTGGGAGATGGTACACTCACCAATACAGATAGACTTCACCCAGATATTATTACAATTCCTCAAGCCTTTATCTGCGACGACTTAGTTACAGAGAAGCAATCTCATTAGACCAAATGCCCCTTTTAACACAACGCACTATATTATGTCCAAAAAATATTAATGTGGAAAACATAAATACCCAAGTCATTGCATTACTTCCTGGAGAGACACAACTCTTTCTAAGCTCTGACAAACTTGACTCTGATCACGACAATGACCATCTTCATTGACCTTACAAGTTCTGACCTGGAATTACCTTTTACATTTAAACGGCGTGTACAAAGAAATACTCCAATAAACCTTTACACTATGCCACACACTTTATTGTTTGCTTTCTATTTGCATCATCTACACCTTCACACTATTCTATATCTCATTCATACATCACGCTCTTTGTCATTTCCCAACACCAGGGGTTGGCGAGCGAAGCGAGCAGGGGGCGGAGCCCCCTAGTAATACAACTGTTAGACATTCCTCCAAAGAAACATGGCTTCCTTTCTCATTAAACACAACGGAAAATAAGTGCTATGTTCCTGATTTTTTCTTTCTTATTACAATGGCTATAAAATTGACATTGATTATTTTAGCTACCTCGGCCAATACAGTTTTTATCTTTGTTGGTCACTGACTTGATACACATTTCTTAAAACAGTGAGTTGTAATGAAAAAACTCACTGAGGCTGCTTGTATTACATTTCTGCTGTAACAACAGAAAAAAAATAAAGAAAAGAAAACCCCAGTTTATTTCGGCATGTTTTCCTTAAATGTCTTGTCCTGTCCACAGAAGTCAACTGGTGTCTCTTGCAGGAAAGTCTCAAGTTGGATCCGGCAGACCCCACTTTGTTCTGTTTGTATTTCATTTTGCCACACCCCTAACTATAGCCAATGCTGCTGTTTGTTAACTTAGAAGTTTCCTCATAAATACTTGAGCTTATTTTAAACATTTATTTTTAAATAAAGGCATCTTGTAAATAAAAATATAATAAGGTGGAAACATTTAAAGGTCATTCCAATGCAACATTACAACTCAGTGCATCAATTTTTTATACTATAGCTGGCAAAATCTGAGAATCACTTCATTTAATGTGCAAAACATTTTGTCTTGGGTCATGTGTATGACAGGTAGAAAGAAGCAGTGCAAACTGTGCCCTGTTCTACAGTCTTTCTTTACAACTTTTTGTGTGTGTAAACATTCCCATTTTTTATAAAGCTTGTGTTTTAACTCTAGAAATACCAGAGCCTACGAGAAAACTTGTAAATCCAGCTCACCTTAAATCCGTTCGCACCTCTCCGTCATTGTCTTTGTCCTTTAAATGTGCTGATTAAGACAGGCATGGCCATAGAATGCATTGTGGTCGTGACTGAGAGAATAAAAGTGAAAAAAAAAAACGGTAACTTTTACAAGTCCTATAAATGTACAGCGGCTGTTACAGACGCAAACCAAATGTATGTGTGTACTGTATAACAACAATAAGAGCAGCTCACTACTGAAAATGGCAAATATAGGAGGCAGTTGGAATCGAACCAGGGACTCTTGATTACAAGTCAGCAAACCTTACCGCTATGCCATGGAAGCTGTTCTGTTGTCCTTGAACCTTTTGTGAAAGTGTTTATTTGATCTTTGGACTTCAGGCTTCACACATACTATAGTTTATACCTACATTTTGTAACATTTATTACTAAAATATGAAAAAGTTTGTTTTAACAATGTGTTTACATTGATTACTGTAGAAACGGAACACACATGAAATGCATGTGTTCCAAATAACAATCTATTCTTTCCACTCTAAAACTCCAGCACTTCACTCCCAGATAATCAATCAAGGCATGAGCTGGGAGTACTTTGTGCACCTTCTGCAGCTGTGGGGGGATGGAATAGCAGGCTGCTTGTCCTAATCGGCACATTTACAGGACAAAAGACGTTGACGGAGAGGTGTAAATGGATTTAAGGTGGGCCAGATTTGCGAGTTTTTTCATAGGCTCTGGTAATTCTAGTGTTAAGTGTCATATGCCTCATTTATTTTAAGCAACAGTGCTTAATGCTTTGTAGATGAAATCTACAGAGCAAACATGTCAATATATTTATAACAATGGTGGTAAAAGTGTACATTTAGCAACCATAATTATTATAATACATTAAGACAAATTAAAATACAAGCAGGTCTCTGATTTCCCTGGTCTTGAGTTACCGCAATTCTACAGGTAGCAGTGAGCACATTAAACCCCAAAGTTTTTAATTTCAATTAAATTTCAAGCAAACTAGTTTTAATGCAGATAAATAACGTTGTGAGGAGCAGTATTATACACTACAGTCTACGTAACCATATTCAATTATTTTATGTACATGTGGATAGAAACATCTGGCAGCAAGCACAGGTGCGCAGTTAACGCATGTCTCTGCTTAGGGATTAATCATCGGCTAGTGGTGTGTTTTCATGCCATCATTATTTGTTTTCCATCTCTCTGTGTCATTATCAAAAACTGTAGTATGTGTAGCTATGCATAAGGTTGACCTAATTTACATACCACAGTTCATTGTAGTTTATATTATGTGTATTTTGGACTTAAGTTAAGTAATTTTTGCTTTAACTTTCATTTTATTAATGCATTTAAAATGTTTGTTGGTAAAATAAAGCAATTAAGCATTATGCTTTTTTGCAAATATTTCCATTTATGGACATTTTTCACTGCAGGTTTCATTTACATAGTGAAGCAAAGACTGTAGAACATCAGTATAAATTACAAAGAAGTACATGAAGATGCAACACACAATGTCATTTATGTGAAGGTAGAAAATCAGTTTTTAAAAAGATTGGCATAGATAGATAGATACTTTATTAATCCCAAGGAGAAATTCACATATGCTATGACTGAATAACTTGTTGTACCCTGCTTGGCCTTACAATATCTTTCTCATATTCTGCTGAGTTAAGTGTTTGAATGTCATTTTGGAGTATCCTTTTGGGATAGGCCAACAATGGTGAAGCCATTCAGTCCCACCTGCAATGTCTACTGTTTCATGATCTAAAATTATCACCCTGCTTATCAAAGGCATACTCCAGAAATGACGATTTCTACCTGACAGATGCATTTGCAAACACTCAACTGTATTTCAAGTACTTCCTGTCTTTCCTGCGCTAGGTTGGTCAGTGGCAGTCTTCGGTTACAGGCGACACTTGATACTAATGAAAGATTCCACATACTTGGAGTTTACTGTCTTACAGATCTGTGTTTAGGGAGGGTAAAAAATGCAATGAAAAACAACATTTGATTGCTTGGTTCCTTACCTTTTGATCATGAATTACCTATGCAGAAAAGTCCCTTTTTCCACATGGCCAGTCTGACATCTTTATACAGCACTAACTGTGTAAGCAGCACGGGGCCCTAGAAACTATTGAAATCGTCAGGAAAAAAATTGAAAAGTAGAGATGTCAGGTAATTAAAAGGAACTGCTCTGGGCATCTCTCTCCTAGGAGGTTTCGTTTTGCCGACGTGCTCGCATCGTTTGTGCATTAGAGGCTAAGCCACTGTCTTTCTTTGGAGGTTTCATGATGCCGACGTGCTCACATCATTTGTGTATTAGCAGCAGGAGGAAAGTAAAAGGGATACCGTTCTGCCAATGTGCTTGCCTCGCTTGCGTGTCCTTGGAGGTGGAGCCCTTACCCCGACTCCACCTCTCACTTCCGGGATGGATAGACACGCACACACTTCCATGCGTAGACATTTATATACAAGTTGTGAGAGTATATTTGAGGTGTCAAGAACACTAATTTGACTAGAGATGCTGGTCTCCAGATGACCTTTTCATGACAGTAGCAGACATATGACAGACAGTACTTTTTTTCAAAATACATCCTACTTGACTGACATAGCAGAAATGTAAACAAGAGTTATCTCCTGAAAAATCAGAAAGCTTGTGTAAAAGTGCCGCAAAATTTTGTAGGGTAAAGTGAGGTTATTGTAAAAAATGTAAATTCACCATGTGAACATGTAAAGAAAGAAAGTCATGTGTCCCCATTTTAGTTGTATGATGCTAATGTTCATTATTAGAGGCTTTAGGGCAGTGGTAAATGGCTAATACAAATGGCAGAATAAAAGTGATTTTTGAAATATTAGCCCTTGGCTTGAGTCTAGTTTTGCCAAGGTGGGTTCAACCCCACATGAACCGTAATGCAAGTAAAGAGCTCATCAAATTATTGCGTTTAACAAAATGAAGCCTAAACTAGCCTTTTATCTGCTTATCATCCTGCGGATCTACTCACGTTGTTACTGCTAGGTTCTATGTGTACTTCTCTTTGTTTAAGTTCAGAAATTTCCTTACAGAAGTGAATTATTTTTATAGAAACAGTGTTCCGAGTTATAGAAATGTGCTTTAAGGAATCCTAGTCTTGCCTCTCCATATTTTAGACGTTTCAAGTCTAATTTAAGTGGAAAATCCACCCTTTTCTATATACATACAGTAGTTGGCTCATTATATTATCAAGACTTGGAGTTGATGTTCTAAATGGTGCTATATCTGTAGGTTCAGGTTTTATTTTTTGTAATTTGGGACTTTGGTATGAGTACCATCTTTTTTAAAGACTGATAATTAAGACAGGACATAAGCCAATCATCACTGAAGTATAACCTGAAGGTTAGGCTGCCTGCAGATACTGTAACCTGCTAACTTTTAAACTTAATCACTGGAAGTTTAGCTACTTCCTGTACTTCAAAATGTAAAAATCAGAAAAATTTGTTGAAGTTTCAGTTTATAATTTTTGTTGCAATATGGGCTAGAGTGCACTTGTAAGTAATATACCATGGATTTCTGTTTGGGATGCAGGGCATCTTTTTTTGATTTGATTTGCTTCCTTAATCCCCAAGATTAAATTGTCTTTATAGTGTAAGGATACTAGATTTATTTATATATATATATATATATATATATATATATATATATATATATTTTATTTTATTTTTTTTTTTGTACAAGCAATAGACACTAAAATGGTTTGAGCTTTTTTGAATATCTGCACTGGCCGTAGTGAACAACACCCATATCATGATCATGGTCATGATAACCAGTTTAACTGCCATTTTCTGAGTTTACCCAGGTTGGCCACTTGCCCCCCAACTCTCCATGGTCCTGGGAATCCTCTGGGAAAAGACATACTTTTTTTTTTTATATCATCGTACATTGCTTCCAACCTCGTGTTCCTCGACCACACCTCTGTGCGTGTGGCAAACTGGAAAATGAATCAGACTATAATAGTTCATGTTCATCTGTTAACTTACTCAAAACTAATTTGACTGTCATTGTATTCTGCCACAGAGACGTCGGCCAAAGAAGGCTTACTGTTGTGGTGCCAAAGGAAGACTGCGCCGTACAAGAACGTCAACATTCAGAACTTCCATATCAGGTTGGCAGCACATTCTGAAATTAATTTAAACATATTTTTATTTAATTCGCATTTAATTCAACATGGTACTGTCAATTACATTGCTTTGTGTGGCACAATGTGATTAAGTGAGAGTGTTTTCAAGGGGTCTTATTATGAACTCCAGGGTTTGGTAGTAGGAGCAGCCAGTGGCAATTTCTCATTTTTATTATTTGAAATCAATCATATTAAGTCATTTCCTGATATTTGAATGCTTTGAAACAATTTAAGGTTTGAAGAGTTTCTGTTTCTCATCCTCTGTTGTATTTTACTTTTAACTCTTCAGCTGGAAAGATGGTCTGGGATTCTGTGCCCTCATTCACAGACATCGGCCAGAACTTATTGACTATGGCAAACTACGAAAGGTGAGCACTGAAAAATGGAATCATTTGCTAATTTTCAGGCATTTCAGGAGTCTGTAAAAGAAACTGTTCTGTGTACTATTTTCTCCCTCTTCTTTGTTTCAGCTTCTCACCTTTTCCCCAGTTTCTGCTTAAACCAAAATGTGCCCTGAGGGTGGCAGGGGCACATCTTTCACCTTGTAAACTACATTTTTTGAGACCTGCATCATTGTGCCTTATGTGACCACCAGTCAGTAGCACTGCAATCTTTCATTGCATTTAACTTATAGTGAATCCTATTTAGATTTGGTGGGTGTGGGTGGGTGCTGCAATTGTTCTGCCATCCTGAGTTAGAAAATAAAAGGTTTATTAAAATGGAGAGTAATTGTAACTACTGAGAAGTACTCTCATTAAAAAAAAAAAAAAAAAAAGTAAATTTTAAAATCAGTGGCAGTGCATGAATACAAGTGTAGGATAGGCAAATCAGTCAAATTTTGACAGGGCAAAACAAGGACTGTAAAAAGAGTGCTTTAAAAACCTTTCACTTTTGTTTAGAGTCTTTGTTTTTAGGTTAAGTTCTGACAAAACGTTATTGCATTATCTTGTACTTAAGTAAAATGACTTGTGCTCTTTGCCAAATGCACTTTGAGGAAAGAAGCATCTATGTTGAGTAGCTTACAGTGTTGGTTGACTTCTTTAAAGGCCTAACAGAAAGAATGTAAAATGTAGTGGTTAAGGCTTTGGACTTCAAAGCCTGAGGTTGTGGGTTCAAATCCCACTAATGATTCTATGAGCAAGTCATTTCATCTGCCTGTGCTCCACTTGAAAAACCAAAAGAAATGTAACCAGTTGTAACATAGATGTAAATCGACTTGTATAGACGCATAAGCCAAATAAATACATGTAAATAAGCAAAAATGGCAGGCAATTATTATAGTAATTCTGTAAATAATCCCACACCATTCCACTGTCTACTCCAATTCATGGTTGTGGGGGAATGGGCAGCACATCCTAGCAACACTGAACAGAGTAGCAGTCCACCATAGGCTTCTCTTCACTCTACTCATAGGCTGCACAAGCCAACACACTCTCATGGGAGCCAAATATAATGGTAATGATTACAGGGAGTATTCTGAAAACCTGACATTTTTTAAGAAGGGAAATTTGCTCCATCACTGAGCCTGACTAAAAGCCAGTTCCATGTTTGTATTTCTTCAGCAGGATGGCTATCCTCTTATTCACTACAGTTTGACCTCTTTTTCATTGGTCCTTCAAAGTCAGAAATGTCCGTTGAAAATAGCAGAGCTGTCAGACCTCCGTGCCAAACTTTTTGAACATTTTTGGAACTAAACTCTCATTTAACTGTACATGAACCCCTTAAGCATTTTGAAACATTTCCTCTCTGCATTACACACCAAGATCTTGCTGCCGCCTGCTGGTTTTTGGGAACCCTGTCAAATATGTTGTTTTATAGCTGCTCTTTTGCCTGGTTGTTTATGGAGAGTTCCTGTTAAGTATGCGTGCTTAGGGGGGTACTGTCAACCTTGGGGATGGATAATCTAGTTGCCAATGTAGATGATTCACTTCGTAGACATGCCTGGCTGAGCATTGCTTTTGTCTCATTCCTACTTTTACACACTCTGTATGCTAAATATCTGTCACATTATGTACAACCAAAGGACTCATGCTACTACATTTTCCTCAGCTTGTATTTTATATTTTCCCATTCATGATGAAACTGATATCTTGCATTTTCTTGGTCATCAAATGTAATGTAATAATACATTTACTGACAAGCAGCTGGGATGCAGTCACCAACAGATGGTAAATGAGACCGCTTCATATTACCATGTATCGCAAAATAAGGACACATCTTCATTTACACTGATGTGCTCCATGGAGAATTTTCATTGGATTCTCTGCATTGCCCTATTCATACACTTCTCTTGTGCCATTGTAGTTTTACAGTAACATCTTTATGAAAGTATTATTATATTAAGAATGAAAAATAACATTTCTGGTCATGGTTTTTTTTTTTTTTTAACCTAAGTTACCCCTGCATATCAAGTGGCTAAGGATTAGGACTGCAAAGTTCAAACATTCCAGTTTAATCCTACTCTATACAGGAGAGTATACAGAGGAAGAGGATGGCAAAGAAGAAGTGGGATAGTCACAGAGATGCAGAAAGTAGACAAGAGTACAAGGAGATAAGGAGCAAGGTGAAGAGAGAGGCGGCGAAGGCTAAAGAAAAGGCGTATGATGAGTTGTATGAGAGGTTGGACATTAAAGAGGGAGAAAAGGACCTGGCTAGACAGAGGGACCGAGCTGGGAAAGATGTGCAGCAGGTTAGGGTGATAAAGGATAAAGATGGAAACATACTCACAAGCGAGGAGAGTGTGTTGAGCAGATGGAAAGAGTACTTTGAGAGGCTGATGAATGAAGAGAACGAGAGAGAGAAGAGGTTGGATGATGTGGAGATAGTGAATCAGGAAGTGCAACGGATTACCAAAGAGGAAGTAAGGACAGCTATGAAGAGGATGAAAAATGGAAAGGCTGCTGGTCCAGATAGCATACCTATGGAAGCATGGAGGTGTTTAGGAGAGATGGCAGTGGAGTTTTTAACCAGATTGTTTAACACTAGAAGTACCAGAGCCTACGAAAAAACTCGTATATCCGGCCCACCTTAAATCGCTTCTTAAATCCGTTCACACCTCTCCGCCAGCATCCTTTGTCCTCTAAATGTGCTGATAAAAGACAAGCTGCCAGCAGCCGGCTATTCCATCCCCCCACCGACTTAGAACGTGAGCGAAGTTTTCCCAGCTCACGCCTTGATTAATTATGTGGGAGTGAAGTGGAGTTTTACAGTGGAAATAAGAGATCATTATTCTAAAGTAATCTGTGTAAACACATTGTTAAAACAGAAACTTTGTCATGTTTTAGTAATAAATGTTACAAAATGTAGTAGGCATAAACTATAGAATGTGTAAAGCCCGAGTTCCAAAGATCAAATAAACACTTTCACAAAAGCTTCAAGGACAATACAACAGCCTCCGTGGCGTAGCGCGTTAAGATTTGCCTCTTAGAGCACAACAGCTCTGCCCCCTCTCAGACCTGAGTTTGATTCCCCACTAGGGATAAAATGTTGCTTTTTTTTTTTTTTCTTTTTAACCTCAAACGGACATAAAATTTATAAATTGGTATGCACTGTCGTTAATGAGATCGTTATATTTTCATGTGGGATGCTCCTTTTAAAATATTTTTTTAACAATTGAGACTGCAATTAACAGGAACAACTGTCCTTATAACTGTTATTTTTAAGATCCATAACACACAGACAGACGAGCACTGCGTAATAGGGAGACAGACAGGCAGAGATATATAAATAAACAGGGAAGGCACATGTACTGAAAGAAGAAAAAAGATCAACGTGCGTTGTTCCTGTAGCACTGAATGAGCTGAGTAAGATCGGGGGAGGGGTGATGTTAGAGTGGGTGAGCTCTGAGGATGTTGGAGAAGTTTAGAGAAGGCCAGAATTAGTTGCATTGTGTCTTTGTGGACCTGGAGAAAGCATATGACGGGGTGCCTCGAGAGGAGCTGTGGTATTGTAAGAGGAAGTAGGGAGTGGCAGAGAAGTATGTACGGTTGTACAGGATATGTACGAGGGAAGTGTGACAGTGGTAAGGTCTGCGGTAGGAATGACGGATGCATTCAAGTTGGAGGTGGGATTACATCAGGGATCGGCTCTGAGCCCTTTCTTATTTGCAATTGTGATCTGTAGAGATAGTATGGAGCGGGTTGAGGAGACCCTGGAGAGGTGGAGATATGCTCTAGAGAGGAGAGGAATGAAGGTCAGTAGGAACAAGACAGAATAAATGTGTGTAAATGAGAGGGAGGTCAGTGGAATGGTGAGGATGCAGGGAATAGAGTTGGCGAAGGTGGATGGGTTTAAATATCAACAGTACAGAGTAATGGGGATTGTAGAAGAGAGGTGAAAAAGAGAGTGCATGCAGGGTGGAATGGGTGGAGAAGAGTGTCAGGAGTAATTTGTGACAGACGGGTATCAGCAAGAGTGAAAGGGAAGGTCTACAGTACGGTAGTGAGACCAGCTATGTTATATGGGTTGAAGACGGTAGCACTGACCAGAAAGCAGGAGACAGAGCTGGAGGTGGCAGAGTTAAAGATGCTAAGATTTGCACTGGGTGTTACGAGGATGGATAGGATTAGAAATGAGGACATTAGAGGGTCAGCCCAAGTTGGATGGTTGGGAGACAAAGTCAGAGAGGCGAGATTGCGTTGGTTTGGATATGTGCAGAGGAGAGTTGCTGGGTATACTGGGAGAAGGAAGCTAAGGATAGAGCTGCCAGGGAAGAGGAAAAGGGGAAGGCCTAAGCAAAGGTTTATGGATGTGGTGAGAGAGGACATGCAGTTGATGGGTGTAACAGAGCAAGATGCAGAGGACAGAAAGATATGGAAGAAGATGATGTGTTGTGGCAACCCCTAATGGGAGCACCCGAAAGAAGAAGATAATCAGAGGAATACTTTGTCAGTAGGAGTGTGCGACATGTATCATCTACAGTAATTACTTAATTGTTTTAAATATTTATGAGCTGAAATTATCAAGTATGTCAGTCACTTTGCAAAAAACAATCACAAACACACCTTACTTTGTCAGTAGGAGTAATAATAATAGATTTTATTTATATAGCGCCTTTCCCATGCTCAAGGCACTTACAGAATATAAGAAAGAACGGCAGATTATACAGTATATAGCATTGTACAAACCAGATAAATAAATAAAGAAGATTACGACAGCGAATTCAGAGCAAAAAAACAGACAACATAATTGATGGTCTCGCACACACACATACAGGTTACATGAGCATCTTGACAGAGAAGTAAACTGAGAGAAGGGTAATAAAGTCAAGTAGAGCTAAAAGCCTTCCTGAATAGATGAGTTTTGAGTTGTTTTTTAAAAGAATTCATGGAGTTAGCTGACCTGATTAATTTCGGTAGGTCATTCCAGAGTCTGGGCGCTATACAGCTGAAGGCCCTGTCACTCATGGAGTGTAGATTAGTGTGGGGTACAACAAGATTGCCAGAATCAGAGGACCTTAGTGGGTGGGCAGGCACATAGTGATGGAGAAGGTCACTGATGTAGTTTGGCGCGAGGTTATTTAAGGCTTTGTAGGTTATTAGTAGCATTTTATATTCGATTCTGTAAGACACGGGGGGAGCCAGTGAAGACGGAGCAGGATGGGTGTGATGTGCACGCTGCTGCTGGTTCGAGTAAGGACTCTTGCAGCTGAGTTTTGAATAAGCTGGAGCTGTGATAGAAGATTAGAAGGGGCACCTGCCAGCAGCGAGTTACAATAATCGATGCGGGATGTGATAAAAGCATGGACAAGTTTCTCAGCATTAGAGAAGGAGAGGAAGGAGCGAACACGGGATATGTTATGGATGTGAAAGTAAGAAAGTTTCTTAATGTGATTTATGTGGGCGGAATAAGAGAGAGAGGAATCAAAAATAACACTGAGATTCTTTACAGTAGAGGCAGGTCTGATGAGATCACCACCAAGATAGACTGGGAAAGCTGCTCATTTTATTAAGTTGCATTTTAGTCCCAATTTGCAGGAGTTCAGTTTTATCCAACCATTCATCCATCCATTTTCCAACCCGCTGAATCCGAACACAGGGTCACGGGGGTCTGCTGGAGCCAATCCCAGCCAACACGGCACAAGGCAGGGAACCAATCCCGGGCAGGGTGCCAACCCACCACAGGACACACACAAACACACCAAGCACACACTAGGGCCAATTTAGAATCACCAATCCACCTAACCTACATGTCTTTGGACTGTGGGAGGAAACCGGAGCGCCCGGAGGAAACCCACGCAGACACGGGGAGAACATGCAAACTCCATGCAGGGAGGACCCAGGAAGCGAACCCGGGTCTCCTAACTGCGAGGCAGCAGTGCTACCACTGCGCCACCATGCCGCCCAGTTCAGTTTTATTGCAATTTAATTTTAAAGAGTTCTTCTCCATCCAGGTTTTAATTTCAGTTAGGCAGGTTGTGAGCTGAGAAAGCTCTGATGAAGTTCCACTTTTAACATTGAAGTAGAGTTGAGTATCATCTGCATAAAAATGATAACCCAGTCCATAGCTATGGCCAAGGGGAAGCATGTAAATACAGAAAAGTAGAGGACTGAGGACAGAGCCATGAGGGACTCCTTGTGTGACTGGCGCTGAGCTGGATCTGCTGTTGCCAAGACTAACAAACTCTTGCCTATCAGTCAGATAGGACTTGAACCACAGTAGAGTGCAACATGTATCGTCTACAGTAATTAATTGTTTTAAATATTTATGAGCTGAAATTATCACGTATGTCTCTCACTTTACAAAAAACAATCAAAAACACACCTTGAGAGTCCACACATTCACTCTCTTAAATAACCGATCATTCACTCTCTTATGTAACCTAACAGGATAGACAACTGCATATGTGCAACATAAGCGCCTAGAGTTGCCCGGTCAGGACACTACAAGTTAAGCATATAAACGAGTGGGCAAACAGCCTCGCAATGTACGTCACTAAATTTAATTGCAAGACATGGAACATCCCTTACTCACATGGAGGTGGTTTGACTTTGTAAAGACTGATGTTGCTTAAAAGATGGCAATCTGCAAACTGTGTTGGAAAGTTGTTCAAACTGATTAATTTTTTTTTTAGTAAGAAGCCTATGCCAGTTGGGCATGTTTCATTTCACATATAGTCATGGTTGGGGGGTCCTCGATTCCAAAGCACTTTTTTTTCCTTTCATTGTTTAAAACACTTTCGCAGATGGCCACCTCCTCGCCCCGGTTGCAGAAGTATTTTGGCAGCTACTTCAAAAGAAGATGAGTCTCTGCACAAAAAAAACAGAAAAAGAGAATAAGAGCTACTTGATGATACCTGAGGTGGGCAGTGATGTAAATCCACTTGAGTGTTGGAGAACACGAAAAGTACATTTCCACACATTGGGGAAACTTGCAAAAAAAATACCTGTGTGTATCCCTGCCTGGAGCAGCCCTTCTGAGGGGGCTTTCAGCATCAGAGGAAATACTGTAACTTGTAACTAACTGTGATGCTCTGAAGTCACATGCTATGGACAGACTGGTGTTTCTGCCACACAACTTGAGGTTTCCTGAGTAGAATTTTTCAGTTTTATTTTTTCTGATATCTTTGTGCAGTATTGGACAGAACGTGAAGTTAGTAATATATTTAAAAATATTATAGGTTTGTTTTTTTGTAGCTTTGTGTAATATATGACAGAACTTGTTTACAAATGCTATAGTTCTTTCCCGTGTAGTATTTGACTGAACTTTAGATTTTTACACAATAGTACATTATGTTAGATTGTTGTTCTTGCCTTATGTATTGCACAATTCATCTTACGGCAGAACAGACTGTAATATTCAAGCCCTGTAGTTCAGTTATTATAAGTATTTTATTCCCTTTTGATTCACATTTTGTTTACATTAACAGCAAGTATCTGTTTAAAATGCTGTCATTATAATAGTTTTGTTGGTCTTTTGTGTAAATCCTGTAGGCCAATTTGCAGTTGTTTACTCATGCTTGCACTGTTTGAACACAGTAATACTTTGACTGGTGATTTTAATGTTTTTGTGGTATTTTGCTTCAGTTTTATGTAAATAAGTAAGACCTTATTGCCTTTGCTGTTCTTTCTGTTAATCTAATTAGTAAACTACAATTAATATCTTATTAACAAGACCAAGCTAGATCATTAAGACTTTTACAAACAAGGATGCAAAATATTTCCTAATTTTTGTCACCAAAGTCCCAGAAAATATCGAGATATATTTTTTTGCCAATATCACAAAATGTTAGCCTTCCTTATAAAAAAAAAAAAAGATGTAAAATAAAATACTGTTTTTACCTCTTAATCCACATACATGACACATGGTTTATACATTTCTATTAAGTTCTTTAGGAAATTATTTTTAGGATTTGGTGGGGTTTGAACATAACAGGCTTATTTGACAACTGCCCTCTCTATACTAGCTACAGGCCAATAGGTTCCCATAATCTTGGTTATAGTACCTTCTGATGGTGACCTAAAAGTACCAGGTTATGATGTTTATTCTCTGAACTCTTATTGGCTTAACTGTATGCAGTTTATAATCACTACATGTTAGAGTAGAGCAGGTCCTGATGTGTAACCTTTTTTTTTTTTTCTTTTCTTCCTCAGGATGACCCCATGACTAATCTGAACACTGCGTTTGATGTGGCTGAAAAGTACCTTGACATTCCAAAGATGCTGGATGCTGAAGGTAAGTACCTCTAAAAAGGAGAGGCATTTTACTAGGGAACAGAGATGTATTATTATTACTTAAAAAAACCATGTGGAGAGTATTTAACAGTAAACTTATGTGGGTCAAACTTGTGACTGTGTTTTTGATTTTTTTTTTTTTTTATAAAGTTCTAACCATCAAAATATTTTTGAGAACGCTGGTCTCCAGATTTTGTTTTCTTCATTTAGTTGTTCTTTATAGATTTGACTCTGCTAAATTCATATTTGTCAACAGAATTGAATTACCACATCAAGTTTTCAAGAAATAAAGGTTTAAAATGAAAAAAAAAAAACTATTTTAGAGATAAAAATGTGATATTGTTATTTAATTACACATATTACTGATTTAAGTATGCTTGGTACTTTTTCTCATCTTACAATCACAGTGGAATAACTAACAAATGTCTTTAATATAGACTCAGTCCATTTTTCACTTGAATGGTTCTCCATTTTAGATAGATAGATACTTTATTAATCCCAAGGGGAAATTCATAATTTAGCAATGTTTTGGTAGAACCTCTACTCATGTTGAGAGAATGTAGGAAATGGATGTTTAAAAACATGTTGCACCCAAATGCTAGATGGGAAGAGAGAAGCCCCTCAACTAGTTCCCTGTAATTTTCCTCATTTGTGTTTCTAAGAAAATTGTTGCACACTCTTTCCTTTTTTGTATTCCTCAATAAAGGAAGGCTGTTTTTTCTATTACGGTTTACTTACATATTACCTGCTCAGGACAATGGATGGATCAACCTGACATTGCATATATCTGTAAGACATATTTAAACAAAAAAATCTCATTTCTGGTCAATAAAAATCACTTTAACCCTCTCTTTAAAATAGTTGGCTATTTTAAAGGATTAAGAAGAGAGGGAAACATACTGATTGAGAGCAAAAAATGTAACTTTCTTGATTTGTTTTTTTTCCACTTCGGTTAACATTATGAACAAGGAAGACTGCCATTTTCCTGCTCAAAATATACTTCAGAATATTTTGAGCATGGAAAATGCTTGGGGCATAAAACAAAAGTAACTTATTTTTAAAAAACTAACAGTGTTTTACAAAACGTTTTTCCATTGAATCTGATATCTCACAGAAACAATTTGTGGTAGAGAAATTCTAATTTTGTAAATGGATTTAGCACACTTAAATCTATAAAGAACACCAGACTTTTTAGCATAGGAGGATTTTGGTGCAGACGAGTGTTCTCAACCTTAAATGCTTTCACTAGTTTTTAGTATTGCAAAGAGAAAAGTAAAAATAGCCAACTTCAAAATGCCTGGGAGAAGGAAACTTAACATTTTTGGAGTTGCATTGGATTCACAAACTAATAGTAAATTGTGTCTTAAATTGCATGGCTGATAATTGTTTCACCATATTCTATTGCAGATGATTTCAAGGAAGGCTTTTTGATTTTGCCTCCTTAAACATAATGTTATTACTGTATATAAATACTGTACTGATTAGGATTTTATGGTATTTAAAAGTCAAAGTTATTTTTTCCACAGACTTTGCGTATATGCATTTGCCACACTAAATTGTGTTCAAAAGTTGTGTTCATAAACTTTAAAAAAAAAAAAAAAAAAAAAAATCTATCTTGCCTAATATGCTGTTTTAGAATGTAAGCTTTGGGGCAGGGAGCACAACTGGAAAATAAAACCCTAGAAACTTTCTTAATATGTCCACTTTGAAGCAGGACAATTTTGAATGTAAGATATGCTATGTTAAGAAGTAACTTGGACTTCATAAATACCAAATCTATCTATCCTTTATGAGTAAGCCATTAGTTGTGCACTATACTGCTGCAGTATTTTAACTAAATTTGTGGCCCCATTTATTAGATTTGCACAGTCTTTATTTTCTTCCTTACAATTCTATAGTGTTGTTTTGAGCAGATAAATAAAAGAATGCCTGTAATGATAAACTATTTATGTTTTTAAGATGTCATTCTCATTAATTGAGCATCATCTACATCCCAACTTCATTTGCTTCTTTCTCCCGCACTCCTGTCTTTCAGTAAGCAGGAGTTCAGTACTTAACTCAGCCAAAAATATATCACTGGCACAAAACTATCTCTGCAACAAGTTGCTTAAAGATGTGACTTTACTGTCAGCTTCTGCTCTGTCAACGCCGCTTTCCATTTAATGTGCCCCTCCCCCTTTTTCTCAACAGACATCGTTGGTACTGCGCGACCAGATGAGAAGGCCATCATGACCTACGTCTCTAGCTTCTACCACGCCTTCTCTGGCGCTCAGAAGGTATCCCCGGATGCAATTCTCTCCCTGCTGCACCCTCTTTTTATGTCTCATGTCTTTCTAACGGTCTCGTTTCTCCTTCCAGCCACAAGTTCCTTTCTACCAGGGCCCTCTGCTTTCAGCATGGGCATCTTCTTCAACTGCATGATGGGAAGACTCTATCTAAGCTGGGAAAAGCAGTCTCCAGTTTCCCTGAATCCTCCCCCTCTCCCTTCAGCTTATTAGCAATGTGGATATTCTCTGGTAGCTTTAGGGAGGTGAGGGCTGGCACATCATTTTCTCTTGTTTCCCCAGACTCAGTAACTGTGTTGTTAACTCGGTTGTGCAGGTCATCCTGGCAGTTCTAAGCATTTTCAAAGGCCATTAGCCAGCCTCCCATTTTTATGTGCCCATAGTTAGAGGGAGATGTTGAGTGGAATGTGTTGAGCCTTATGTCGGCTTCAGTACTTTTATCTGTATGCACAAGCTGCGTGGAGTTTGCATGTTCTCCCCGTGTCTGCGTGGGTTTCCTCCGGGCGCTCCGGTTTCCTCCCACAGTCCAAAGACATGTAGGTTAGGTGGATTGGCGATTCTAAATTGTCCCTAGTGTGTGCTTGGTGTGTGGGTGTGTTTGTGTGTGTCCTGCAGTGGGTTGGCACCCTGCCCAGGATTGTTTCCTGCCTTGTGCCCTGTGTTGGCTGGGATTGGCTCCAGCAGACCCCCGTGACCCTGTGTTCGGATTCAGCGGGTTAGAAAATGGATGGATGGATGTAAATTGACATTGGAAAGGTAACATTACAGAAAGATCTCATTTATTTTAAAATATTTTTTGCATTATAGTGCCACTATGAGTTGAATCTTGGCACGATCAGGCATAAGGCATACCCTGAGTATTGCTAGACACATGGACACATTAACACTTTCTACATAAAAGGTTCATTTGGAGTAGCTGATCAACCTAACAACAAAGGTCAACGTAAACTTGATTACCTGAGAAAAGTGATGATGATTTAGAAAGAATGGTTAAACTCCACACCGACTGTGGCCTGGCCCAGAGCCACACTCTGGTCTGTGGAGCTGTCAGTCCACATGCTAACCAACTGACTACCCAGATGAACTTCTATAGCATTTTGAAACAGAACAATTTGAACTTTGGTCAGTTGTATAAATCTACATAGTGGTCATATGTGATTTCAAAGGCTAACAACAAAGCTTTGTTTTATGGTGGTTAGGCATCATAGATTACTAGCGGTCACCAAAAAAGATGAGGTTCTTGTTGAATGTCGAGTCTACTTGTTTATTTGTTTTCTAACCAAGTAACCCAACATAAGGCACACACCCGGGGTCACTTATTTGAGGATGATTTAGAATTGCCAGTTACATTGACAGACACATCTTTGTAATATGAGAGAAAGGACTCTTAAACCCCAGAAAAACGTCTGAACATTGATGACAGGGTTGTTGAACCCAGCATGTCTGAGCTGTGAGGTGGCAGTGTGCTGCTCTTACTGATTTTGTAATGCTGTGGGATCTTAGATTCTTAGAATTTAAAATTCATAGTGGTAATGACTTTGCTCTGATTGAACACTTAACAGTATTAGCATTTGTCACCATTGTCATTGATTTAGTTATAGGGTCCAGAAGGCTTCAGAAGAGAGATTAAGTTTATTTAGGATTTGTTTGCTACATTAGTTCATGATGATGGCTTCTATTTTTTGTTTTAAATTTCATAATGTTTACCAGCAAAGTATTCCCTAAACATTAACCTGTTGAAAACCAATTACATATTTGGTGAAGAGATATCATGTGGTTAAATAATATGTGGCTCCAGAGTTGCATCAATTAATGGACGAACTGTTGCAGTAGCTTTTTTTCAAAACACTGTTTATATTCATATTATTATATGTTCATCTACCTATTCTAAAGCGATTTCTAAATTATTGCTACTGGTAATTAAAGCCTCTTAGTACAGTCGTCCCTTGGGTTAGTGGGTTTATCTTTAGCACATTTTACATAAAATGAACATAGTTCTCTCAGGTTAATCATTGTCCAGTTAAATACAGCCGTGGACTTTAGCCTAAAAAAATGGATAAATAAGGAAAAATGTCTAATCTGTCTGTTAAAAATAGCTGGTGGTATAGCTGTGTGAAGCCTTGCCAAACTACTTGCCGGCAATTGACATAAAACCAACAGCAGCTTACTATTGAAATATTGTTTTGTGCTTCAGTCCATCACAAAGCACTGATCCAGTTATGGTATTGGCAAATGTGGAAAATGGAGTGGCAAGAACTTCATAAGTTTTGTGACCTATGAACCTTTGTGATTTAGCAAAATCCCCTACCATTTATTTGTCTGTTATCACAGGGTTACTGAACTCTCTTTATGGAGTAAAATTGTGTGACCTGCTTTTACGGTAAAGCACAATAATAAAATATTTCACAGAAATCAGAAGCTTTACTTTTTGCACATCTAGGAAATGTCTTTGGTGTCTGGTTATGTGTATACTGCACATGTATTCCAAGAATGTTAGCCGAGAAAGTGACTGGCAAGACTAGGTTTGAAATAATTAAGGAAAAATACACTTTGTCAAAATATTCACACAATTTTGTCAAAATTTTCACACAATTCATACAGTTCGATAAATTTTAGCTTTTGATTTATTATTTAAACACTGTTCCTTATGTTTATAATAAAAAACCCTAGAACAGTTAACAGTGCATCTTGAGAACATTCATTCAGTGGAAAGTGAATTCTAAATATGGCGAGATCAGTATTATGTGTTAAACTAGAAAAACTCTGAGTGCAGAGCCTACTTTTAAGTCTAGTGAGACGCAAGTGATGCACATGTAGATGGCTATTGAATATTAATGCAGGAATATTAAATTTAAAGTGATAGTTCTGCGCAGATTTAAAAAAGGATAACAGGAGCAACATTTGTCCACAGTGTGCATTTGCAGTACTGTAAGGATCATACACAAGAAGCACAGCACTGAGGCCGCAGCTTCCGTGAGGTCTGCTGCTAGTGCCTCTGATTATTTGATAGCAAGAATTACGCCATTTGGCCAATTCTAGGCAAGTCCTTCACAGTAAAGTGAGAAAAGCCAAGCAAAATGACACCTTTTATTGGCTAACTAGAAAGATTACAATATGCAAGCTTTCGAGGCAACTCAGGCCCCTTCTTCAGGCAAGATGTTTGCCTGAAGAAGGGGCCTGAGTTGCCTCGAAAACTTGCATATTGTAATCTTTCTAGTTAGCCAATAAAAGGTGTCATTTTGCTTGGCTTTTCTCTACATTCATAATGGCTAACACGGTACAACACCCTAAGTACTACAGTAAAGTGATAAAGTCAGAGATGGGGCTTGCTCTAGCAGTCTTGTATAGTGATGCATAAATTGTGAAGTGGACACCTGACTGACTGTTCTAGCTGGATAGTGAAGTATGAATTTGTCTTATTACACTTTTTAATTTTACCTTCTGCACCATGTGATGCCACTATGTACAAACAATAGACTTGATTAGTTCTTTCCTAGGCAGCACTATCCAATATTAGACAGCTGTTTATACTTTTCATCTGTTGTATTCTTTTTAATTTTGCTTTTGGGTTTAGAATGTTTGGGTTTGGGTTTTTTGAGGTGGGGGGTGGGGAGGATAAAGTGCCACCCTTTAAAACTGCATTGACGCCTCAATCCCAATAGCCCAGGGCATCTGAGGCCTACAGCTGGAGACTGATTTGCCTTCCTCCTCTCTTTCCCCTACTGTGTTAATCATTTGCTCTTCCTCTCTGCCAACTTTTACTCTTTTCTTTCTCTCCTTCCCTCTTTTTTTCTTTCTCTTGGCTTGCATCCTGCACAGATATCATTAACACACTGCGTCCCGACGAAAAGGCAATCATGACCTATGTCTCCTGTTACTATCACGCCTTCTCGGGTGCGCAGAAGGTGAGCTGGTCTTTCTGATTCCGTGCTAAAATGTTTGTTAGATTGCTTCATTTTGAGTTTAACTTAATACTTAATAAAATACATCAGTGCTGTCAAGCCCTTTGCAAGCTGAATTTGATTCTGGAAGTGGGCTTTGTGGCTGACTTGGCTGCCTGATGAGTACACATTAAAGGAGTGTGGGCTGTTTGACTCCAGAATGAAAAGAAATTTGTGCCTGCAGCTTTTAACTTGAGAAGTTTTCTTTTGGCTCCTAGTCTTAGTGGGCAACTTCCTTTAGAGTGTATATTTCACAAGAATACATATCTTTCATTTGTGTTTTTGTTAGCAGTGCCTTCTATCTTGATCTTGTCTGAAAATACTTTTAATGTGAATTTTTTGGTCTTCAAATGATTTTAGACATACAGTTCTTCTAAAGATGAAGAGGTCTCATAATCTTTCACCTGCCGTCTTCTATAATCCAATTGCAATTGCTCAGCACAACTTACAGTCTCCTAGCTGCTTAGGAAGATGTGAGCTCATTGCGGTACAAAACAACTTGTCGTGTTCTTCACTATCTTCATTTTTGGGTTTACCCAGTTTTGCTTGTTGACTGTCAATTGTTTACTCCTGGGTATCTGACTCCATATCCAATGATATCCTCTATCTTGGTGAGTCTCTTCACCCAGTCACCCTCTGCATTTTTCTCCACATACCTACAGGCTGCCCTTCTCACAACTACATCATATAAACACCCACTTCTAAAAACATGTACACATTTGCTGCACACCCTGAACAGCCTTGTACCAACCTCACCTTCTTTACCTTGGCATTTCCTACAGAGTTTCTGCTTTTACTGGCCACATATCATCCCCTTAGTACTCCTTACACAGCTTTTCATAAACTTTACCCTATGATTCCAGAGAGTTTCCTTAAAAATTCAGAATGGCTGACCACTCCTGAAATTTCATCCATGCACCTCTCTGGCTATCACAAGAGGTAATTATATTGTGGAAAGACCAGCCCTGGCACAGACAGGCAGACACCAATGTTCCAAATACACACACGTTTATTTACAATTTACAGTGAGTAAAAGTCCCAAACACAACCCAGTGCCCATGCACCACACACCCTCAGTCCAGGCCTCTCACAATCCTGTCCTCTCTTTGTCCCCTCCACTCCTCTACTCTCCTCTCCTCTGAGTTTTGTTCTCTTCCACCCGAATCCAGGTGATGACTGGAGGGAGGCGGCCCCTTTTATCGGTGCTCCAGGTGCCTCCTGATGAGCTTCCTGTGGCACTTCCTGGTGTGGCGGAAGTGCCGCATGAGCACCTGGAAGCACTCCGAGTGTCCCTGGTAATACTTAAGCCAGCACCTCCGGGTGTGGCGGAAGTGCTGACATCCAAAGCTTTACAGTCTTCAGGGCACCCCCTGGCGGTGGCCACGGGCCCCTATAGGGTTGAGCTTCCATGCTTAATTCCCGTGGCCCCCGCACAAACCAGGGCGGCTGCCCTCTTGTGGTCTAGGGAAGGCATAGTCCCTCTCCCGGTCCTTCTCGGCGTCCCGGCTGGGCACAGCCCCCAGCCGCCCGCCACATTGTCCCTCTGTCACCTGAGACCCATAGGGGCCAGCGGCACATCCCACCCCGCGAGGGCAGGTCTCCCAAGGCGGGGAGCCGATACACTCCAGTCCAGGACCTGGTCCTGCAAAACACAAGCTAGAACAAGGGGAGGAGACGTTGCCTTGGCGACGCCACTCGGGGTCTCTCTTTACTTTGTATCGGCAATGCTCCCCCCTTCGACTGGCACCCTGGCTCTCGCCACTTCAGCACCCCCTCCGAGGTTTCTGTGCCCCCCAGACCAGGACATGGGACCGCTCGCACCCCCGTCTTCTCAGCTGCTTTTGGGCTTCCCTCGGATACGGCAGAGGGCAGCCCGTCACCAGACGTGAGCTCTCAGCCTCATGTCCTCCCTTATCGGAGGAGCCGGCTTTCTTCCTCCAGGTCCTCCTCTTTCTGTGGGGCGCCTTGATGGTTTGGGTCTCCCTATTGGAAAGGAAGAGACCCCATACCTTCTGCATCCCTGCAGAGCGGCACAAGACTGACACTGGCTCTGGGCATAGGGCCCTTGGACACCTGACTGCCCTCTTGTTCTCTCTGCCCTCACCACACGATTGGCCATCACCACCGTGTCCATTGTCGGAGACCCTGCTACTTGATTCCGATCAGAAACCTCACGGCTCCTTTCGCTAGGGTCTCCCTTTCTTTTTACAGTGCCAGTTTTACCTACCTGCATCACCACGTCTCTCCGACTGGGGAATCCAGCATCGCGTCTCTTCATCCACTGCTGTAGAGTCTTCAGTGACGCAATCGCCTTCCCCTCCAGCTTCTTCACTACTTCATGGAGTGCGCGTATTGTCTGGAATATGCTCGCGCAAAGTCGCAAATAAGCACAGAAAGTCAGCCGGCAGTGGACTTAACCCTTCGATCGGTCCTATGCGCTGGCTGTGTGCTGCGGAGCCTTCTCCTTGGCTCAGTCGGGTCCTCCCCTGGCTCAGGATGGACATTCGTAGGTCCCGCCTCTGACCAACCATTGGCAGGCACTCAACACACACAGTCCAATTCCTCGCCAGCCTCGGGGAGGGACTTCCGGTTCTCCGCCGTCTTCTCCTTCCGACCCCTGATGCGGTGGCGAGCTTCCTGGCAGCTCCTCTGCTTCTACGGCTTTCTGAGCTGCAGCGGTTCCTTCTCCCCAGCTCTTTCTATTGTCACTACACTGACGCAGCTCCGCGGATCAGCACTCGTTGGCCACTGACGCGGATCCGGGCAGTCCCTGCCTACAGTACACAAACAAAGGTCCGACTGCCATTGGGCGTGGGACTTACCTCCTGGATCCCGTCTGCCGGAGGTGACTTACTCGGCGTGGCCTTCCCAGTTGATTTGCCGACCCGGGCGTCCTTAGCGGTGGCACGCTCGTGGGAGTGTGCTGCTGTTATGCTCTGCTGGGTCTTCTCTTCCCGCATCAGGTGGAGGTGGCGCTTCTGTGAACCTTCAATGGTTTTCTGGATGAGTCGCTTCTGCGGGGTTGTGCGTGTACCACTTCCGCGGTGCGTGTGTGGGTTGTCCTGCTATGTCGGGCTGTCCATAAAATTATTTGATTGACGGGTCCCCGCTTTGTATCAGACGGAGAGTCCCATCTGGGATGTCATTGTGGAAAGACCAGCCCTGGCACAGACAGGCAGACACCAATGTTCCAAATACACACACGTTTATTTACAATTTACAGTTAGTAAAATTCCCGCACACAACCCAGTGCCCCTGCACAACACAACCTCAGTCCAGGCCTCTTACAATCCTGCCCTCTCTTCGCAGCCTCCACTCCTCTCCTCCGAGCTTCGTCCTCTTCCACCCGACTCCAGCTGATAACTGGAGGGAGGCGGCCCCTTTTATCCCCACCCAGACGTGCTCCAGCTGCCTCCTGATGAGCTTCCTGCGGCACTTCTGGTGTGGCGTAAATGCCGCATGAGCACCTGGATGCACTCTCCCGGTCCTTCTCGCCATTCCGGCTGGGCACAGCCACCCGCCACATTGCCCCTCCATCAGCTAAGACCCGTAGGGGCCAGCGGTCCATCCCGCGAGGACAGGTCTCCCAAGGCTGGGAGCCGACACACTCCAGTCCAGGGCCCGGTCCTGCAAAACACAAGCTAGAACAAGAGATGTAGACGTTGCCTTGATGCCGCCACTCGCCGTCTCTCTTTACTTCGTATCGGCAACGCTCCCCCCTTCGACCGGCACCCCCTCCGAGGTTTCCGTGCCCTCCAGACCGGGACATCAGATGGGACCGTTCGCACGCCCGTCTTCTCATATAATTCTCTTCTAATATTAAATCAATAAACTGAAATCAGAGTAGATAAAACTTTTTCTTTTTAAATATATATGACACAAGAAATTTAAGACTGCTGCTCACTAAGTAAAGATTATGATATGCCTCAGATTACTCACATACATGATAATAAACTGAAGCAATCATACATGCAACAGATTTATTTTTCACTTAAATTATAGTTTCAGAAAGTTTGGCACTGATACCAAACACTTCATTCTTGTGCATAGTGAGTTTTCTGCCAAGTTGAAATCCTTCGCAGCTCACTGAATATGGCACGTTTTCAAGCCACACTGTGCTACCTCAACAAATTAGACATCCGTGGATTGTTGGAATAAGGAAAAAAAAACACAGTGAAGATGAGGACTTGCAATCTCAGCCTAACATCTTGACTATGGATAGAAGAATGCAGAATGTACCATTTCAATATGCAAGTTAGGTGTTTCCAGAATGCTTTTTATTTATGAGGTATGGAAATATTTTCTGAACTGATAAAGTTGTTTTCAGTAGGATTTACAATCTTGGAATAAATGTTTCACGGTGGAGGTTTTTTTTTTCTTCACTTTATCAAAATGAGTTGGCCCACTAGATTTGCTGTGGATTTCTTTAAATTTTTGTGGCTTATTCTATAGCTAATATTGGCATGTTTTGGCAAGTGAGACATTGAATATTTTCTTTTGATGGCACAGAATCTTGAGTATAATGCTTAGTTATACCCACTTGTTACCAGCTTATATTGCTACCTCTGCTTGGTGGATTTCACCTTTTTAATGACAGCCAATAATAATACGTTCACGGTCTGTACTGCTTATGGACACCACCTCCAGTGTTTTTCAGGATCTTATAACATGGCCATAATTTATAGAGAATACTTCTACATGTGTCATATTACTTCCCAAACATTAGACATCTGCACTTTTAAAGGACAAGAACATTGTCACAGGAATTATTTCACTAATTCAAACTTTTAACAGTGGCAGCCTAATTCCTAGGGTTGAAGGCGTTTCATACATAATCATTACAGGATGGGAACAATTTGAAGTTGTGTGTTTTGGAAATTGCATGAAAGAGTGTAGATCTTTTATTTTGTGTACTTTGGAGAGTTTGTGCATTCAGGATATCAGTGATTTTGTTATACAATGAATTTTGAAAGTATTCAGACTCCTTTACTTTCTACACACTTCAATGTGTTGTAGATTTAATTTTTAACACCCTTAAAAACTAACTCATCATGACAATGTGAAACAATGTTTGTAGAGCGTGGCAAATTTATTAAAAATCACAAACGGGAGTCTCTCATTAATGTAAATTTTCAGACATATTTCTGTGGTGATTCAGATTGTGCTAAGGTTCATCCTGTTTACTTTAATTCTCCTTGAGAAGTGCCTAGAACCTGACTGGAGTCCACCTGCGGCAAATTGAATTGATTGGTCATCGTTTACAAAGGCCCACATGCACGTCTATGTATTCACACTGCATGTCAGGACAACAAACAAACCATGAAGTCCAAGGAACTCCCTGTGGACATCGGCGATCAAATTGTGGTGAGGCACAGACCAGGGCAAGGGGATCAAACCATTTGTAAAGCTTTGAGTGTTCCCAGGAGCACAGTGGCCTCAGTCGATGTGATATGGTAGAGTTTTGGATCCTCTAGGACTCCTCCTAGAGTTGTCCACCCAAACTGAGTAACCAGGCCAGGTGCTAGATGGCAACAATAGGTTGGTAGTGTGCCTTACTAAAATTGCTTAGAAGTAATGTCACCTGCTTTATTTGGATTCTGTCTATCTTGTCAATCTTTTATATGAACAAAAATGAATTTGTCTGTTCTTGAGCATCACGCGAAAACCACCACACCTACTTCTGCAAAACTTGGCAGTTATTTTGGGTGAGGTCTAACTTAAATATAAGCTAATAAAATTTTACATTTTCCACATATCTGGGAAAGAATAAAAGCTGCAACAACTTCATTAAAAATTGCCATTTTCACTAGACCTTTGCACCTTTTAAACTCTATCACCAGAACATAACATGTGTTCACAAAAGTGATTTTTACTTCAAAAGAATTAGAAATGCTTGTGTAACAAAACAAGACCAATTTCAGTTATTTATGTTGACTAAAGTAATTATTGAGAATTTATTTTAGATTAGATTTTTATGGTTTTCATTAAATCTTTTGCGGTTCACCGTATCAAAAATCTGTTCCCTTTTTTTCCTGAATGCTCATTTTATGACAAACAAAAAGGGTCATAATTCAGTTTTTGCACAGGGCAAGTAGCAGTTAAATACATGTCCTATTTGTGACAAGATCTGTCCTTCAGCTGGAATAACAGGCTTTTTGAGACACTAGGTTGAGGGGGGGCATATGTGCCATTCAACCTTCATTTTTCCCTGATCAAGTTGTACATTATGACTGTAATACGTGCTCCAACATTTGAACATATTACTAAACTATTGAGGTAATTATTATTACTGTTCTACGAATTGTACCTTGCTGCAACATTATACTTAATTTCACAGTAAAATTTTGCAAGGGCTTAATAAGCTCAGAAGCAGTAAATGCTAAATAATACAAAAAATGTTTCTGACACATTGAGGAGGTCATAAGTGTCAGATCTGCTTTTTATTTATGTATGTAACGTGCATTTTATCACTAGAATTACTAACATGAGCACAAGTCTCCTAAGATCCAGTGAGTTAGATGTTTGTTTGAAATGGCAGTGGTTTGACTTTCTTTAAACAGAAAACAGATCCTGGAATAACAATAGTTATTGACTAAGGAGAGTGTGATGTTTACATTCCCACTGACTTGTGTTCTTTCATGACCTTCATCCAGTAATTCAGCACTAAATTTCTGATTAGTTTCCATATGTTTAGGGAGCCTGTGATCTTATGTTTCATATTTCCTCAGATGACTGTTTTTTTTCATGTAGTTACAGTGATCAATGGCCTTTTTGCAAACTCACTCCTCTCACAACCACATTTACACAATTTTGTTTGTATTTGCTATTTGGATTCTAGAAATATAAATATTTGAAGCACAAAATCTTTAAATGGATGAATTATAACATTCAGTTTTTATCAAGCATATGTTCTTTGCTAATGTATTTCTGCCTTTTTTTTTTTTTTTTTTAAATGTTTTTTTTTTTTTTTTTGTGCAAAGATAAGCTCTGTCATGTGTCTTCATAAAATTATAAACAATGTAGGTTTTGAGATAAACTAATTTTAATTTTTTATTTTTATTTGCACTTCATGTTGTTACATTATGGACCCTGAGCTTCCCAATTTCATCTGTCTGTATACTTGTATATGGTTGAGATGAGAATAAATTTCACTTTGACTTGACTTTGACTTTGAAACATTCTGATGGCTAAAATGTCATTTTCCATTTCTTCCACATAATCACTAAGAATTGCGAGACTATATTTCTGTAAGGGTAATAAGCTTAAATTTAACATCCGTTTTGTTCAGTGTGAATGGCACAAAATGTTAGACAAATGATTGGACAGCGAGTGATGTGAAGCTCTTTATACATCTCTATTAAACATGATATTGCACAACAAATAATGAGCATGAATGCAGTGGTGCAATTTAAAAAATTTGTAAGCACGCTTGTAATTTGACAACACTGTTTGGGTGCTGTCAGGAAATCATCACGTTAGCCAGAATACTGCTCCCCTGCCCTCTGCTATGTCGGCCAATGGGATTCTCAGGTGAAACAAGCGGTTAGTTACATGGACCAACTTTAATTTAAGCTCCGAGGAAAATAAAACTGTGTAAGCCACATGGAGTGAAGCTCACGGGAAAGAACACCACAAACCTGAAGAGTCGTCTAGATGCGTGCCATCCTGAGATGCATACCAAGGTATGTTATCTAGGTGCCAACTTGCCTGACGCCAATACCATTACCTCTGGCTGTCGTTCACCCTGCAAATACTAATGCGTCAAGTGCAAATGGAGAAAACGTGCATATTACTTAAAAAAAAAAAAAAAAAAAAAAAAAAAAAAAAAAAAAGCCATCACACAAACACACGCAGGATTTTGTTAGTGCCAGATTTATCCCTTTGCGAGTTACTTAAAATGATTTGTGCAATTTTGAGAGCACAATCAGATGCACTCAGCCTCAGAAGCGAGTTGTGCCCGTTTAGCTTGTAGTGTCATGAATTTTTACAGCAGATGAAATGACAGGGGGATCGATCACTTTTAATACAGTGTCCTACAAAGTCCTGATAAAGGAACGGAAGCTTCACAGTCATTCTTTGATTGTAATGAGCACATCTACACCTGTTTGTCCATGCATCCATCCATTTTGTAACTGGTGGATACATTTCAGGTTTGTGGGTAAAACCATTTTGCACGCCTCCACTTACACATATGGGCACAGTGGCAGTGACGACAACACTTGTAGCAATTAAACATCGCGGCAAGTTTCAAACTAAGTGACTGTTTGGCTTATCTACATCACAGATGAAATGCAGCTGCTCCATTTGGTAATGCTAACATAAAATGTATTTAGGATTTTGGTGCTTGAAGTGCTTGAAATGCATATTCCAATTAATACGATATATACATGTACAATACTGCAAAACAGTACTGCTTCCTTGCTGAATACGACTCAGAAGACACTAAATTTGTGTTGTTTGTTTGGTTTTTGAGGGCAAACTAATGTTTGAATATAACTCCTAAAATGTCAAGAACATAGTTAAAGCACTTGTGTCATACAGTAAGTGTCATACAGTATATTTGAATGGTACATTAGTGAATGTAATGCAGTCTCAGTTATGATTAATTGACTACAGGTGACTTTTGTAATTGTGCATTTGCACACAGGCTAAGTAACAACAAAGTCTGATTACTTGTGTGAAACACTTTGGAAACAGAACAGCAAAGGCTCTTTTACAAGAGTATGTTTAAATATAGGTATCCTAAATTATTTTGGAATTCACTAATTCAACAGTACAGATATAATGTTTGAATTGTTATTTTTAGTATTATTTTTCAGTTGCCGGAGGAAAACATATCGGAGAATAAATTTAATATGTACACATAGTCAGATGAATCATGATCTCATTCTTTATAAACCTGATTCTGAAATTAAATGTGTGTTACTTGGTCCAGCCTTCTTTTGGTAAAATTTAATAACCACATAACTAAGGCATGTTGAAGGCCAGAAAACTGTGATGACAGACCAGAGCTGCCATTATCTGACCAAGATCCTTTGGAGTAAATCATTTCTACACCTATTCTTCCATTTTATGCTCAATAATCACTACATGTGGTTTGGCTCCTTAGTGTACGTGTTAGTATAACAGTTTAGAGGTGCAGTATAGAGGTGCAGTATATTCTGTGCATATTCAGATTTTAAATTTATTTTTTCTCGACTAAAATGTATTTTTTCTTGACTTAAATACTAACAATAATTAAATGACTAAAATGTGACTTAAACTAGAATGCAGTTTAGTCAGACTAAGATTAAAACTAAATCATAATGTATTGTCAAAAGTAACACTGCTCTGGAAGTTGCATTTCACGGATTACTCTATGAGAAGGAACTACTGTTTTAGACTTTTTAAGTCAGATGTGTCCAGTTCTGTACCTCACAAGTTTTCTGTACCAGCCATCTGTGCATTATTTCCTCCTTTCTGTTAGCTTTACAGGCAGAACTATGTTGACAACATAAGCCACACGTGTTTTCTGAATTTCTGCACTTGTTCCCAGCTTTGAGGCCTCTTCACATTCCAGCTACTTCACTCAACTCTGTCTTGGTTGTGTAAGGTACTTTTTAGGTCTGGCATTGTGCAAAATGTGTGTGGCGTTTTAAGTGTTTGCATGTTTCAGGACTTTTTCTCACCTGTGTGTAGACTTATCACAACTCACTGGATTCACCACATAGTTTTGCTTCAGCACTCAATGGTAGGGATAGGCTTGGTTGAAAAGTTGTCCTCTTCAGAAATTCTAGGCTTGAGTATTTCTGTACCGCACTGTACTTGTGCATGGCTTCATTTACTAATATTTTCTTTGTCTTGGCTCCATGGAACCCGGGCACAAATGGTCTGCAACTAGGGAAAGCATATGGGAGTTTCAAATCCATTCTTTGCTTCTCAATTGCAATGCCAGTTTGCACTTTGTAAGAGTATTTCGTATTTCATTAGGGCAGTGAAAAACAAAAGAGTGATATTGATTATCTGGTACATTCTTTTTAATTGGCTATGTACAAGACGTATTTTGTTAGTGGTTTCCTATAACTCTCTGGAGAGTTACACTGCTGGAGATGTAGCTGTTTAAAATTTCACTATAGTTTAATTCCGCCACCCCCCAACTGCATATTCAAATATGATTAATTAAAAACAAAATAACCAGTCATTGGTATCTGGTGAATTCCAAATACACCATTCAAGAACTCAGCATACAATTAATTGTCTTGAATGTTTTAAATGCACATGCCACCAGGCTGACAATATCTTTTGCATGGAACAGGCTGCTGTTCTTTTCACCAGAAACCATAATTTTATTGGAAACAGTGATAGTGAATTTATTTAAGTTGGTGTCAACTTGTTTCTAAACTACCAAAGTAAAATGCACACTGGTTTACCTTATTATGAAATTACTTAATTTTACAGTGACATTTCCTTCTGTGTTTATTTAGAACAAGGAAAAAGTTATATCTGCAAAGTTTCTCACAGCAGTGTTTTAAGTAAGCTTTACATGTCCACCTAAAATAAATTGACACAAAAATACATTACTCCATGCTTGTTTTTCATAGCATTAGAGTTCCCTATGATTTATCGTGCTATAACGGCATAGTACAGGGCGATCTGTAACTTGAAGGGTACATCAGTATCTTTTGGAATGTCGCTTGACAGTACTGTGGACAGTTACATAAAAGACACATGAAAAGAATGTAATTAAAGTGGTCCTTGGAGGTGAATAAATGCATTTTCTTCTGGAGCAGGATTTCCGGCACTATACTCTAAATAAGAGTTTCAATGTTAAAATAAAGTTAAGACACATATTACAGGTGCTGGTCATAAAATTAGAATATCATGACAAAGTTGATTTATTTCAGTAATTCCATTCAAAAAGTGAAACTTGTATATTAGATTCATTCATTACACACAGACTGATGTATTTCAAATGTTTATTTCCTTTAATGTTGATGATTATAACTGACAACTAATGAAAGTCCCAAATTCAGTATTTCGGAAAATTAAAATATCAATTAAGACCAATGCAAAAAAAGGATTTTTAGTAATGTTGGCCAACTGAAAGGTATGAACATGAAAAGTATGAGCATGTACAGCACTCAATATTTAGTTGGGGCTCCTTTGGCCTGGATTACTGCAGCAATGCGGCGTGGCATGGAGTCGATCAGTCTGTGGCACTGCTCAGGTGTTATGAGAACCCATGTGGCTCTGATAGTGGCCTTCAGCTCTTCTGAATTGTTGGGTCTGGCATATTGCATCTTCCTCTTCACAATACCCCATAGATTTTCTATGGGGTTACGGTCAGGCGAGTCTGCTGGCCAATCAAGAACAGGGATACCATGGTCCTTAAACCAGGTAATGGTAGCTTTGGCACTGTGTGCAGGTGCCAGGTCCTGTTGGAAAATGAAATCTGCATCTCCGTAAAGTTCGTCAGCAGCAGGAAGCATGAAGTGCTCTAAAACTTCCTGGTAGATGGCTGCGTTGACCTTGGACCTCAGAAAACACAATGGACCAACACCAGCAGATGACATGTCACCCCAAACCATCACTGACAGTGAAAACTTTACACTGGACCTCACGCAACATGGATTCTGTGCCTCTCCTCTCTTCTTCCAGACTCTGGGACCTTGATTTCCAAAGGAAATGCAAAATTTACATTCATCAGAGAACATAACTTTGGACCACTCAGCAGCAGTCCAGTCCTTTTTGTCTTTAGCCCAGGCGAGACGCTTCTGACGCTGTCTCTTGTTCAAGAGTGGCTTGACACAAGGAATGCGACAGCTGAAACCCATGTCTTGCATACGGCTGTGCGTGGTGGTTCCTGAAGCACTGACTCCAGCTGCAGTCCACTCTTTGTGAATCTCCCCCACATTTTTGAATGGGTTTTGTTTCACAATCCTCTCCAGGGTGCGGCTACCCCTATTGCTTGTACACTTTTTTCTACCACATCTTGTCCTTCCCTTCGCCTCTCTATTAATGTGCTTGGACACAGAGCTCTGTGAACAGCCAGCCTCTTTAGCAATGACCTTTTGTGTCTTGCCCTCCTTGTGCAAGGTGTCAGTGGTCGTCTTTTGGACAACTGTCAAGTCAGCAGTCTTCCCCATGATGGTGTAGCCTACAGAACTAGACTGAGAGACCATTTAAAGGCTTTTGCAGGTGTTTTGAGTTAATTAGCTGATTAGAGTGTGGCACCAGGTGTCTTCAATATTGAACCTTTTCACAATATTCTAATTTTCCGAGATACTGAATTTGGGACTTTCATTAGTTGTCAGTTATAATCATCAACATTAAAAGAAATAAACATTTGAAATACATCAGTCTGTGTGTAATGAATGAATCTAATATACAAGTATTCACTTTTTGAATGGAATTACTGAAATAAATCAACTTTGTCATGATATTCTAATTTTATGACCAGCACCTGTATTTGTTTATTCATTAAAGAGTGGTGATATAAAGTTTATGTAAAACTTGAATTCATTGCAATAGCTAATAGGGTTCTTATTTATTTATTTAATTTTCTGTATTTAAATGATCCACACTGGCAAATGGGCATGTAACTATAGAGTATACAGCTCTTTGGAACTGAAATGGACTGCTTGTGAGATCCTTTTACAAAAAATCTTTCAAAAATTGCTTGCCTTGGTGATATTTTTAACAATACTAGTATAATCAAGTTTCTCCATGAGAAGATTTTTTCACTTAGTATATTGTGTATTATCCATAAGGCAATGGTTTATTGAAAATACATTTTTAATACATTTTTTAAAAACAAAAAATAGCAAAATACACCCTTTAAAATTTGTTTTGGCTGCATGCTATTAATGTTAATTTTACTGTAATGGCACTCTTAGTACTTTGAGACATCTGTTCTTTCCATAACTGGAATGTATTGAGCTTAAAGAAGATATACAGTATATTGAAATGTGTGTGTATGTATAATATATATAATATATATATATGCATATTTGTTTTTTATTGGTCACATGGAAGCATATTAACAAAAAAAAAAAAGTCATCTGACAGTGGTGGGTGTTGCTTAAACCTTTCAAACACTTTTTTTTGCCTACGGTAGTAGAAAGAAGTGCTACAAGTAGTTAAAGAATAAACCATTTGTAGCCTTTGATATGTGGAGATATATTATCACCACCAAACCTTTACTGTCACTGCAATTTTTGTTTTGTGCACTTTTTAATCGTCCCTTATCACACATGGAGTGTGTTTTGTATGTGTTTATAATTTGTTGCATCCAGTAAACCTTTCTAGCAGCTGAGACAGGCTGGGAAAAGGCTGTTAGTCGATACACGATATAATCAGTGTACTTTGATGTTGTGCTAAATCATATCCCTACACTTGTGATAACATTTTGGTGCACTGTAACCTTCTATAGTACTAATTTAATAATACAGTTAGATGTTTGAGGAATAATTTGAGTTGTACAAGACTTGTGCTCCAAGTTCAGAAAAGGCTCTGAAGGCATGGCAGTAGGCTGCAAAATCATACAGATGGGTTGCTAATTTGGATTACAGGAAACCCATTATATTTTAATTTCTTGGCTTGGACTACTAACAGTCTGCAAGACCAGTATGCTTTTTCTGTTTATATCTTTATCTCTCTTGCTGTGCTTGTAAAAGTGTACACATATTGCAGTCCTATTAATGAAAGGTTAAGCATATTTATTTCCTGAGGATACATAAATAATTCGGGCATCTGGTTGAGTAAAATTCTTGATTTGTGTTCAGGCTGTGAATGTACAGTACTAAGCTCTCAACCATTTTTTGTCTGCAGGCAGAGACAGCCGCCAACCGTATATGCAAGGTGCTTGCTGTCAACCAGGAGAATGAGCAGCTAATGGAGGACTATGAGAAGCTGGCCAGTGATGTGAGTTTCTCTAGCACACACTTCTTAAAACAACCTAGTTAGGAAGCATTTTTTTCATATATTAATCTACAATCTTTCCTTGCATGAAGCTGCTGGAATGGATTCGTCGCACCATCCCTTGGCTAGAAAATCGCACACCAGAAAACACCATGCAGGCAATGCAACAGAAGCTTGAGGATTTCCGAGACTATCGTCGACTCCACAAGCCCCCTAAGGTGCAAGAGAAATGCCAGTTAGAGATCAACTTCAATACTCTTCAGACAAAGCTAAGGCTAAGTAACCGGCCAGCTTTCATGCCATCCGAAGGAAAAATGGTGTCGGTAAGTGAGTGAGCTGCCACCTCATAGAATATCTTCCTGTTTAGATTTCTTGTTTAATTGACCACTCTATTGACTCTACTCAGTAACCCTACATTGTACATTTCATACTGCATACATAGCATATTTGTATAAGACATCAAATTTTATGTTTAATATGCTCATGATGATCAATGGCTATTATTTTGTTAATACTATTAAATAACCTGTTCTCATTAACACTAGACTCACTGAAGCCTGCGAAAATATTCATAATGCCGGGCCACCTTAATTTTACTCGCACCTCCTCATTGATAATTGCACACCGATAGCGCCTTTGTTTTGCAAGTGTGTCAGTTGGCTGCATGCCGGTGGCCTGCTATCCCATCCCCGACCAAGGCAGCTGAAGTCTTTATCTGGGAGTGAGGTGTCTGGAATTGTATAGGGAAATAATGTATTGAAACAAGTGTGCTTTTATATGTGATTTAATTTTTTTTTAATTCAGTTTTTAGTCAGCTTTATTCTTGAATAAAAACACAGTTCACTTGTTGATTTGTTAGGGACTTGAAATAAAAACATACATTTAATTTGAGTATAAGGAATAAAATTGAATGAAATCTGAATAAGAAAAATCACACATAAAAGCACACTTGTTTTGTCATACCACGTCTTCATTTGAAAACTAACAGTTTCAGATTGGGGGGGAGTGTTCATATAACTGAGAAAGTAAAACTGAATAAAAGCAGCAGTTTTTACCCCTGCACCAGCCAAGCACATATTTATGAGACAACCAAGTTTCCACTTTGAAATGCGTAATAAACACATGCATGTTTTGTATGATATTTGGGTTTCAGTTTTCACACATTGACAGCAACATGTAAATTGAACAATTTATTTTTCTTCTGTTTTATTCTTAAATAAAATCATACTTCTTGTGTTATACCTTTTGTGAAAGTGTTTTATTTGATGTTTGGAATTAAGACTTGACACGTTATACACTTGACATTATTGCTATAACATATGAAAATTTTTTTTTTTTTTAGTTATGTGTTCAACATGTCTTGCCTTACATTTGTAGACATGCAACACACACAAGATGTATGTATTTCAAATAACGATATACTATTTTCCTGTATAATTCCACACACCTCACTCCCAGATAAGCAGACTTCTGCTGTGTGAATTTTGTGTCTGGCTTCAGCTGCCTCGGTGGGGATGGGATAGCAGGCTTTCTGCCTGCGGCTGATTGACACATTTGTGAAACAAAGGTGCTTATCAGCACAGTGATGAGAAGCTGCAAGTGAAATTAAGGTGGCCTGGCATTGCGAATATTTTTGCAGGCTTCAGGGATTGTAGTGTTAAAAGCTTTTTTATAGATATTAATTTTAACAGAAAACTGTTAGCTCGAAGTACAAAACATGATAAATGTATAAGCCTCAAAGTGCTATTTTAAAGTTTGAGCTTGTATGATTTTTATTATGTTACTTGAAGTAAAAGTAATGTTTTTCACCACTGAAGAAAACTATTTCTGTAATACCTACAGTAATGCCATTGTAGCAGTGCTGCTTTTTTTCTTTCAGTGCGCAAGGATGTCACTATGAGCAATCTTCTCTACTGTCTTTAGAGAAATGTATGGTAGAATCTCGTAAGTTAGAGGCGATGCTTTGATTTAAGGAAAGAGTTAAGTGATACTACTGTGATTTCATAAGTATTATGTATTAATTCCAAAGCTCGTAGCCGTGCTGACAGAGAACAGATATTTGATTAAATTGTGGACTTACCAAGATAAAAAGGGAGAGTCCCACATGGTGATGGTAGTGAAAATGACCTGTTTACAGGAAGTGGATACTTTTTAACTAATCTGCAGCCAATTTAGGACAGCTGCGGGCATAATAAAGATATGTACTACCCAGCCCCACATTGTCTGCATATACCGTATATACTCACGTATAAGTCTGGTCTTGAAACCCGAAAATCAATCATAAAATCAGACCCCGACATATAGGCCCGTTCAAAAATGCAACACTTTTACATCTTCTTGCCTCCTCTAGTCTCGCACCAGTTTCTCAGACGCTTTGAATTTTGTTGCAGGAGCAGAGTTACCAATTTCTTTCGCTACTTCAACAAAATTTAATTCAAAACCAGCTTCATATTTTCTTCTGATCAAACGCTCCATCGTAGATAAGGGATGCTTTTACGATAAAGGTTTATGAGGGTGTGAGATACAAAAAACACAAATCCGTGCAAACGTTGCTTCAGAATAGTTTGGGTATTACCGTGTGGTCACGTAGGCACAATACATAGAAAAAAAGGCATTGTGCTCCATGGTTACTCTCTCAGGTGGGCATTAGCATATCGTAATCTCTTGGCCCAGTAGTGTGAGTTTTCCGCATTCAACTTATACAACCGATGTTACAAAATACCAGAAATTATACAGTAAAATGAAGTCTGACTTATCCGCGGGAGATCTTATTTGCGAGTATATACAGTACTTTATTAGCAATGTTAGGACATCTGAAATAGTCAAGTGTATGCTGGACAGCACATTGCTGACAAACTAGTGAAATCTAACCCTGTCTAGCAGTGGCTTTTCTTGGAATCAGCAGTGAGTAAAGATCAAAAGATGTTTTTCAGCCACAATATGATCAGTGTAATGTCTTATGCTTTCTGTTTTTGATTATTTACTTTTCTTAGTTGTTACCTAATATAACATTTAACACAGAAAATATGACTGAACTTTTCATATCTCTTTACTGACTTGCATTGCATAGCCTGGAGTAGGGAAAACCTCAGACCAGAAATGCATACAAGCAACTTGAAGGGCAAAAAGTGGCAGTAATTTTTATGAAGAGAATAAAGTGCAGCACGAGTGCTCAATGCACACACACCCAGGAGTTAGGTCTAGAACACTGCAGGTCCATAGTGTCTCAGGAACACTGGCTACAATAGCCGGAAACAGGCATAAGTGAAGATAATATCCCATACTAAAAAAGCATTATTTTTACAGCTAGCATGTTGTCAACAGATGCAAAAACTAAAGAAGATAAAGCTGAGGGTTATTATACAGTAAGCTTTTTAATAATAATGACTGTTTATTTATTATACACAACATCTTGTGGGGCTGTGTTCCATGAGCCGTAAATACAGAAACACCATAGGTATATTTGTGTGACATTATGAACAAGGCCAACGCAGTGGTTATCTACCCCACAACTTCACACATGCAATGACCAGGTCAACCCAGGTGCTTGGAGTTCCATGTTCACTAAATATTTGGTTTGTGTGTGGTTTTTTCTTTCCTTCTTAAGATGTTTTCATTTCCTTCCATATCCTAGTGGTCTTCATATAAGGTTAATTGGTATCTAAACTTGTCCTGTCTAATTGAATATGCCTTGAGGTGGAAGTGTCTTGTCTACTCTTAGTTAATGTTCTGTGCCATGTGTTTTAGGATATATTCTGGTACTCCAGAGCCCTTTAACACTAGAATTACCAGAGCCTACGAAAAAACTTGTATATCCGGCCCACCTTAAATCGCTTCTTAAATCCGTTCACACCTCTCCGCCAGCATCCTTTGTCCTCTAAATGTGCTGATAAAAGACAAGCTGCCAGCAGCCGGCTATTCCATCCCCCCACCGACTTAGAACGTGAGCGAAGTTTTCCCAGCTCACGCCTTGATTGATTATGTGGGAGTGAAGTGGAGTTTTACAGTGGAAATAAGAGATCATTATTCTAAAGTATTCTGTGTAAACACATTGTTAAAACAGAAACTTTTTCATATTTTAGTAATAAATGTCACAAAATGTAGTAGGCATAAACTATAGAATATATAAAGCCCGAGTTCCAAAGATCAAATAAACACTTTCACAAAAGCTTCAAGAATGATTCAACAGCTTCTGTGGCGTAGCGTGCTAAGATTTGCCTCTTAGCGCAGAGCAGCTTTTCCTTGCCTCACAGACCTGAGTTCGATTCCCCGCTGGGGATGAAGTGTTGCTTTTTTTTTTTTTTCTTTTAAACCTCAAACGGACATAAAATTTATACATTGGTATGCACTGTCAGTTACTGAGATCGTTATATTTTCATGTGGGATGCTCCTTTTCAAATATTTTTTTAACAATTGAGACTGCAATTAACAGGAACAACTGTCCTTATAACTTATTTTTAAGATCCATAACACACAGACAGACAGAGCACTGCGTAATAGAGAGACAGACAGGCAGAGAAGTCACTAGATATATAAATAAACAGGGAAGCCACGTGTACTGAAAGAAAAAAAGAACAACATGTGCGTTGTCCCTGCTGCACTGAATAAGCGCAGGCGCTCTAACATCACCCCTCCCCCAATCTTACTTAGAGAGTCAGGGACAACGCACATGTTGTTCTTTTTTCGTAGGCTCTGGTAATTCTAGTGTTAATAAATAAAGTGGGTTTTAAAAAAATTATGGGAATACTAAGAATCTGAAAATGTATTTTTCCCATTTACAGCTCTTAATCTTCCAGAGATATATTGTGACCCTGTTAAGTTAAGCAGAATTTTTCTAGCTCTTGTTTCATTTTCTGGCAATATTGAATAGCAATTCCTTTGTTTATCACCCTACTTTACTACCAGGCTTTGTTTTATATTGGCAGGACATCAACAATGCTTGGGGTGGTTTGGAACAGGCAGAGAAAGGCTATGAGGAATGGTTATTGAATGAAATCCGTCGTCTTGAAAGACTTGACCACTTGGCTGAAAAATTTCGCCAGAAAGCAGCCATTCATGAGTCATGGACTGAAGGTAATATTGGACTAGAATGTAGATGGATTACGGGTATTAGGATGATACAATGAGAGAGAAAAAGATAAATTCAGATAGATGTAGATTCCAGACAGAAAATCTCTATGGGCTTCTCTCATCCATACAGATTATGCTGCAAGATATAGACAGTGTTTTGTAAGTTCATTACACATAGTATAGAAGCACTGAGTCATGATAGCAACTCTGCAAAAAAAAAAAAAAAAAAGAAGAAATGCATTTTAGTATATTAGTGGAAGATACAGTGGGGCAAAAAAGTATTTAGTCAGCCACCAATTGTGCAAGTTCTCCCACTTAAAAAGATGAGAGAGGCCTGTAATTTTCATCATAGGTATACCTCAACTATGAGAGACAAAATGAGAAAAAAATCCAGAAAATCACATTGTCTGATTTTAAAGAATTTATTTGCAAATTATGGCAGAAAATAAGTATTTGGTCACCTACAAACAAGCAAGATTTCTGGCTCTCACAGACCTGTAACTTCTGTAAGAGGCTCCTCTGTCCTCCACTCGTTAACTGTATTAATGGCACCTGTTTGAACTCGTTATCAATATAAAAGACACAACCTCAAACAGTCACACTCCAAACTCCACTATGGCCAAGACCAAAGAGCTGTCAAAGGACACCAGAAACAAAATTGTAGACCTGCACCAGGCTGGGAAGACTGAATCTGCAATAGGTAAGCAGCTTGGTGTGAAGAAATGAACTGTGGGAGCAATTATTAGAAAATGGAAGACATACAAGACCACTGATAATCTCCCTCGATCTGGGGCTCCACGCAAGATCTCACCCCTTGGGGTCAAAATGATCACAAGAACGGTGAGCAAAAATCCCAGAACCACACGGGGGGACCTAGTGAATGACCTGCAGAGAGCTGGGAGCAAAGTAACAAAGGCTACCATCAGTAACACACTACGCCGCCAGGGACTCAAATCCTGCAGTGCCAGATGTGTCCCCCTGCTTAAGCCAGTACATGTGCAGGCCCGTCTGAAGTTTGCTAGAGAGCATTTGGATGATCCAGAAGAGGATTGGGAGAATGTCATATGGTCAGATGAAACCAAAATAGAACTTTTTGGTAAAAACTCTACTCGTCGTGTTTGGAGGAGAAAGAGTGCTGAGTTGCATCCAAAGAACACCATACCTACTGTAAAGCATGGGGGTGGAAACATCATGCTTTGGGGCTGTTTTTCTGCAAAGGGACCAGGACGACTGATCCGTGTAAAGGAAAGAATGAATGGGGCCATGTACCTTCCGATTTTGAGTGAAAACCTCCTTCCATCAGCAAGGGCATTGAAGATGAAACGTGGCTGGGTCTTTCAGCATGATAATGATCCCAAACACACTGCCCGGGTAATGAAGGAGTGGCTTCGTAAGAAGCATTTCAAGGTCCTGGAGTGGCCTAGCCAGTCTCCAGATCTCAACCCCATAGAAAATCTTTGGAGGGAGTTGAAAGTCCGTGTTGCCCTGCGACAGCCCCAAAACATCACTGCTGTAGAGGAGATCTGCATGGAGGAATGGGCCAAAATACCAGCAACAGTGTGTGGAAACCTTGTGAAGACTTACAGAAAACGTTTGACCTCTGTCATTGCCAACAAAGTATTGAGATGAACTTTTGTTATTGACCAAATACTTTTTTTCCACCATAATTTGCAAATAAATTCTTCAAAAATCAGACAATGTGATTTTCTGGATTTTTTTTCTCATTTTGTCTCTCATAGTTGAGGTATACCTATGATGAAAATTACAGGCCTCTCTCATCTTTTTAATTGGGAGAACTTGCACAATTGGTGGCTGACTAAATACTTTTTTGCCCCACTGTATTGCTAACTTGCTGCTTTTAAATAGCTGAGCAATATTAGGTAATTTCGAGCTTTAAGACTCTGGTTGAATTGCTGATTTTGAGATAGTTTAGCATATGTGGCAAGACTAAAATGCAATATTTGAAACTTTTTAATTTATTACAGGCAAAGAACAGATGTTGCAGCAGAAGGATTATGAAACTGCTTCTCTCTCAGAAATCAAAGCCCTATTAAAGAAGCATGAGGCCTTTGAAAGTGACCTGGCAGCCCACCAGGACAGAGTGGAACAGATAGCTGCCATTGCACAAGAACTCAAGTGAGAGACTGGGAGCAGGATGCCTAAGCATGAGGCATGGTTGGGAAAGTAAATTCAGAAGGGGTGCATCTGCTGGATTAAAGTATCCTGCAAGCAGTGCAAGTACTCATGTCTAAGCATGCCATTATAGGAAGGATTGCCCAGTAATAAGCCTACTTGTGTCTCTGTTCACAGCGAGCTAGATTATTTTGATTCTCCAAGTGTCAATAGTCGCTGCCAACGAATCTGTGACCAGTGGGATGCCCTGGGAGCTTTGACACAGAAACGAAGCGAGGCCTTGGAGGTAGGAAATGATAGCGGTTGTGATTTAAGTTTTTTAAGCCATCAATTTAAAGGCTGAAAGTGTCATAGTCACAAAGTCCGTAATCTTGAGTGCTCCAAGTACAGATAATTTGTTGATAATGATACTACTGAACTCATAATTCCTTAGTGAGCAATAACTGTTGAGACAGATTCAGCGTTTCTCAACCTCGGTCCTGGGGACCCACTGTGGCTGCAGGTTTTTGTTCCAACCAGCTTCTGTTTTCAATTCTGGGCTAATTAAGTGAACTGTTATTTCCCAAGTTCTGTGTTTTGGCAACAATATAGAAATTAAAAAACTAAGTTTGGTTAAAAAGAAAATATGTATTAAAATGTACCAAGCAGTTATATGGGAATAATGTATTTTTTTCTTTTTATCAATATTTTCAGCCTGATTTTCATTCTACTTTTCTAGGTGTTCTAATTGTTTAATTAATCCATTATTTACTAATTAGTGGATCTGATGCTAAAGTAGTTGCAGCCTTTGCTTATTCAGTGTTGTTTGCCTGGGTGTCTGCTTTGCTCGTTTTAAATTGTCATTAATAAGGTACAACGAAGGGGAAAAACTGCACGGAGAAAGGGCAAAATATGATGAAATCAACAAAAGTAAATGTAAAAATCATGCTGCTGTGCTTTTCTGAATGTAGGATAAAAGAAAAATAATACCAGCTAATTAAATGAGATCAGTGCTATCAGGTGTTGTCACTGATTAGGAATCTGGTTGGAGCAAAAACCTGCAGCCACGGGGGTCCCCAGGACCGAGGTTGAGAAACACTGGATTAAATGTATCTCTTTATTATTACTATTTTCACTTAAATCCACTTTTTTGACTGCAAAACTAATGTTAAAATATTGAAAATGCAACCATGCCTGGCAGGAACATTTCCACAGTAATTTGCAGTAATTTTGTATTGCATTCTCCCAGGACACTTTTGCCTGCCTTACCAAACTTTTATGTTTATGTATAGCTGAAAAATGTGCCAAATTAAACAGTACAATCTAAAACAGAATTAGAGGCACCAGCCAAATTAATGTTGCATTTTTAAAGCATAATAATGACCATTTACATTGCACCTTATAAGGCTCCAGGCTAAATAGGCATAATTAGAAACAAAGTGAAATGAACCTGTAGCAAAAGATATGACTTTTTTCTCATTTTATATAGCACATTTTATTCTGGTGATACCATATTTGGAAAAATTAGAGAAGATTTGAGATTAAAAAATAAACCTCCTCTGATCTTGAATTTTGTTGTGTTTTACTTTTAGAGGACAGAAAAACTGCTGGAGACTATTGATCAGCTTTATCTTGAATATGCCAAGAGGGCAGCGCCCTTCAACAACTGGATGGAGGGTGCCATGGAGGACTTGCAGGACACCTTCATTGTTCACACTATTGAAGAGATCCAAGTATGAAATCATAAAGACAATCTATGGATTTTAGTTGTGAAGGGTCAGATGATAAAATCTGCATTTTGAGTATAGTTTACAGCAGGGCTATTCAGTTATAATTTCAGCAGAGCTAGATTTTCAAACGAAGAAATTTAGCTAGGTCAGACATTTTCAGCAGCTAGTAAGCACCAGGTAATGACAAATTTTAAATCAACACAAATGAATGTATTTAAAAACAAGTAGTGTTTATTCATTGTCTCACATCTGACACAGGCACATCAAAAATGTATAAAAAAAACTATAACTGAATAGAATCTGAGATAGCAGCAATACATTTTTCCACTTTTGAAATAAAAAAAAAAACAACAAACAAAACATTTTGCTCATATCTGACCCAGGCACATCTCAAAGTAAAATCAAAAACATGCACAGTATTAATAATGGCAATTGTTTCCTTTTTGAAATATGACATCCTCACCCAGTTTAAATGGGTGGTTATGACAGGCAAGGGATTTTATTTTCATAGAACTTAAACTATTTCATTCACATGGTTTTAATCCCTCATATGACAGAGGTTAATTTTGAGTTTTACAACAAAGCCTTTCTTGTTGAAATTGTTTCCCCGTCTCACCAGAAAAAACAACTCACTGAGTAAATGTTTTAAGAGCAAGGCAACACGTCTGGTGTGAAAGTGGATTAGTATATTTATTTTAATGGTTTGTCTTTAAAATGTCTTGGGTGTCAAGGAATGAATTATTAATTATAATTATTACTATTAGTTTTTTTTAATTAAATCTTATTTCCCATGTTTCTTTGTTGATGAGCTCCCATTGAAGAATTTATTGGTAACAGAACCAATAGTGTGTACACCAAAGCAACTGAAGTAACAACTAACAAAGTGGCATTTTTGATACCATTTTAACAAAGTTTACTATCTGCCGTCAATCACAGAGCACCCCAGTAAAACGACTGTAATGCAACATCAACCTTTAAATGCAGATTTTATCACATAACTGTGTGTGATGAAACAGTGGGCAGGCGACTTCTTGCACATGTTTGTTTACGGACAGGCTGGCATTTTGCATAGAGTAAGCGTTAAATCAAAAAACAAACTGTGCAAAGGTGCATGAACACAAGGAGATTGGTGACAATCACACCTTAGTGTGCAATGCCAAATTAGAACGGACAACTGAATTCCACAGGGCACAGAAATATTCATAACCGGGGACCTATATGATGGGCAGATGAATTTCAAATGTATTTGCATGCCTACCTTTTGTTTTGATGACCAGTTGCATCATATTCAACCACTTGTTCATTATTTTGGTATAAGTGTTACCAGCCTCTCATTGAAATTCACCGTTTGAAGTACACGGCCGGCTCATTAGCAGCGCTGTGTACTTAGAAATATTTTACCGCTCACGTCTCCAAGTCTGACATAATTTTTGACGCAACTCGCTCGCACCCAGTACGGGATATAAACCTGCCTTTATGCAGCTCAGGGATATGCAAGGGGGAGCCCGTACCAACGCATATGTTAACAGCACATATGCTCAACATTGTAAAAAAAAAAAAAAAAAAATGGCTGCATGCATGTGTTGTAACTGGTGAACAAAGTAGAAATGGCAATTGCCAAAGCCTATTTTTGGTTGCATTGGAGGCAATTTTAATAATAATAATAATAATAATAATAATTCATTACATTTATATAGCGCTTTTCTCAATACTCAAAGCGCTATCCACACAGGGAGGAACCGGGAAGCGAACCCACAATCTTCCACAGTCTCCTTACTGCAAAGCAGTAGCACTACCACTGCGCCACCTGTGAGGATAATAGCTGTAGTCTGAAGCCCTGGTGGAACCATGGGCTGAGCCTCTCACAGGTTGCTAATGGGCCACATACGGCCTGCGGGATGCCATTAGAGTAGGCCTGTTTTATATTACCAGTGAGAAAAATGAGGCATAAAAAGGCTTACTGGTAATGACACTATATAAGTTACTTAGTGAAAAGCAAAGATTAGAACAGGAATTAAATTATCATTTTTATTAATTTCCAAAGATGGAGAAGAGACTCTAAGAAGGTAAAGCAAAACTGTGCCTAGAGATGATTGATTTAGTGGTGGTTTACCTTTTTTTTTTTTTTTTTTGGCTTGACCTCCAATTTTACTGCTAAGTGTAATACACAGTAGATAATGAGTGTTGAATTTAGTCAAATATATTTAAATAAAAACTATAGCAGGTAAAATAAATATTGAACGTGTCGGCGTTTTTTCGGTAAATATATTTTGAAAGGGGCTATGGACATGATCACCAGATGTCGGTAACATCCCAAGTAATCCACACTTACAAAGAATCAAAACAAATACAATTTATTTTTGTATAGCCCAAAATCACACAAGAAGTGCCGCAATGGGGCTTAACAGGACCCTGCCTCTTGACAGCCCCCCAGCCTTGACTCTCTAAGAAGACAAGGGAACCCCCCCCCCTAAAAAAATAAAACCCTAGTAGGGGAAAAAAATGTAAGAAACCTTGGGAAAGGTAGTTCAAAGAGAGACCCCTTTCCAGGTAGGCTGGGCATATAGTGGGTGTCAAAAAGAAGGGGGTCAATACAATATAATAGTAAAATAAAAATATTACAAGTACAGAGTGGAATTTAACAGTAGATGATATCAACATAATAGGATTTGAAAAGTCCATAAATTATGTGCAATAAAGTGGAATGACACAGGGAATAAGTATTGAACACGCTTACTGAAATGTATTTAATACGAAGAAGAAAAGCTTTTGTTGGTAATGACAGCTTCAAGACGCCTCCTGTATGGAGAAACGAGTCACATGCATTGCTCAGGTGTGATTTTTGGTCCATTCTTCCACACAAACTGTCTTCAAATCCTCTTCTATGAATTCTGGTCTTCAGTTCTTTCCATAGATTTTCCATTGGATTCAAGTTGGGTGATTGACTGGGCCATTCTATCAGCTTTATTTTCTTTCTCTGAAACCAATTGAGAGTTTCCTTAGCTGTGTGTTTGGGATCATTGTCTTCCTGAAGTGTCCACCCTCGTTTCATCATCAGCATCTTTTTAGATGCCAGCAGATTCTTGCCAAGAATTTCCCGTACATTTCTCCATCCTGCCTTTAATTATGTGAAGTCTGCCAGTACCACACCATAGTGGTACCACCTCCCAACTTCACTGTTGGTATGGTGTTTTTGGGGTGATGTGCAGTGCCGTTTCTCCTCCAAACCTGGTGTATGCAATGACATCCAAAGAATTCAGTTTTGGTCTCATCTGACCAGACTATATTCTCCCAGTATTTCATTGGCTTGTCCAAATGTTGTGCAGCAAACTTTAAACGAGCTTCAGCATGCTTTTTTTTTTTTTTGTTTCAGCAGTGGAGTCTTGTGCGGTGAGTGTGCATAGAGGCCATGGTGGTTGAGTGTGTTACATTGTTTTCTTTGAAACAACTGTACCTGCTAATTCCAGGTCTTTCTGAAGTTCTCCGCGAGTGGTCCTTGGGTCTTAGATAACTCTTCTTGTTATTCTTTTGACTCATCTGTCATAAATCTTGTGAGGAATACCTGGTCGTGGCCTGTTTATGGTGAAGTGATGTTCTTTCCACTTCCGTATTATGGCTCCAATAATGCTCACTGGAACATTCCAAAGTTTAGACATATGTCTGTAACCAATGCCATCAGTATGTTTTGCAACAATAAGGTTGCAAAGGTCTTGAGAGAGCTCGTTGCTTTTACCCATGTTTCTTGTGTGACATCTTGGTAATAAGAAACCTTTTTATAGGCCATCAATTAGGACTAAACTAGCTGATATTAACTTGCACTGATGGGGGGCTATCAGGATTACTTTCTAAATACTAACAGATTTCAGCTGGTTTCTTGGCTTTTCACGCCGTTTTGCACCTCCTTTTCTTTGTGTGTTCAATGCTTTTTCCCTGTGTCATTCCACTTTATTACACATAATTTATGGACGAATTTGTTTTGATTTCTTTGTATGTGTGGATTACTTGGTTTGTTACCGACATCTGGTGAAAAATTCATGTCAATAGCCTCATTAGAAATTTATTTACAGAGAAAAACGTTGATGCATTCAATACTTATTTTCCCCACTGTATTTTAGCCAAAGCATAATGGCAATAGTTGTGTGCTTTTTATCATTCATTAATTCAATCATAATATCATTCATTAATGAGTTAATGAATGAGATAATGATCATTAAAAATAATAATTAAAGCCATGACAAACAATACAATAACAAATTTTGACAAGCCCATCTCTGAATTATTTTCATTGTGAAACGTCACAAAAGTGATTTTGTTTTTGTTTTTTCAGGGTTTAAGCACAGCTCATGAACAATTCAAAGCCACATTGCCAGAGGCTGATAAAGAGAGACAAGCCATACTGGGCATCCACAATGAAGTTTCTAAGATAGTCCAGACATATCATGTCAATATGGCTGGAACAAATCCCTACACAACCATCAGCCCTCAGGAAATCAATGGCAAGTGGGATAAGGTGAGTATTTTAACTCTACGTTTCATGGGACATATTGTCTGCTGAAGTAATGTCTGTTTTGTCATTCAGGCAGGCTTTCAGACAGACACTTAAATACCTGTGCAGGCAAGGGACAAAACGGTCCTTGCCCTAAGAGCACATGCAGTTTCTTTTTCAGCTAAGCAGAAAGTCATTTTATAGAATATGGATTAGGCTGTTTGTCACTAATACTGTGAAAGCAGCTCTGAAAATGTTCCTTGTTCAAGTGGACATTTTCTCAGTAATCAGGCATTCTGTACTTCTGATTCAGCTGCCTTGTGTATAACATGGTGATAACTGCAGAATCTGGAAGAGGGGCCTGATTACAAAATGTAGTATTTCTTTACTATGCAATAGCAAAGGTTTATGTTTGGTAAAATGTTCAGATTAGGAATAATGAGCAGGTTTATTTCTCTTTCCTTACAAATATTAGCTCACTTTTTTACTCTCATTTGGGAAAGTAAAGTACATGCATTAAAGCAAATGAGATTGCAAAATCTGTGCATATCCATTGCTCTGTTTCCTTAACACATGCAGCACTGTTAGAGATTATTTACAGTCAGAATTACTAAAATAAAGGATTTTTTTGCCTTTTTTTCTTCTTTACAATAGTGGAGAGAGTTTCCAGGTTGGAATGGCAGTAGTTACTCTAGCATGTGGTTTGTGAATGCTGTAAAGTGCAAGTTTACAATTTATGTGTAAACAAGTCATCAACACTTCAGGTTTAATGTCATGTCTTAATATGTCTCAAGCATTTTGTCTTTAGTTAAATGAGTAGTATTGTCACTGTCGGTGCATTTGAGAGAAATTCAGGAAGGTGCTGAACAAAAATGTTGGGGGTTAAGATTATTTAAGTATATTTCCAAGTAAAAGCTCTTTGAGCCTGAGAAAATGTCTTTATTTTTCACTAGCTAATACCTACGGCTTTGCTTGCAAAGATCTCTTAATAAATTGGCTGATATAAAAATATGGACACAATTTGTGTTGCATGCGAAAATCACACAAAAGGAGGTAATATGTTGAGCAAGGAACAATAATACTTCTCTGTATACACTGTATACAGTGTTAGAAGTAGCACCCCCCAGGTTTCAGAGTGAATAGGGAACGAGTTGAACTTAGTCTGGAGCACACCACATAAAGCTATCCAAGAGAAAAACAATCATCCCTCAAATCCACTCCTGCCTCTATTATAGACTAAACTTGAGCTTTATTCATAAGCATTGCAAAACACACTTTAATTGGAAATTGCAGGCATTTGAATTGAAAAGGTCAGATGGTATAAGAGGAGTGCCTGGAAGAAACTCCACTGGTTAGTGTAAAACCCCTTCAACTTCTGCTACTGAGTCAATTGAATCATTTGTCATCTTGTGTGTATTTAGCTTTGCTAAAAGACAGTTACTGATTTCTGTAGGTTTATCATTTTTAAGTGTTATTATAGCTCATTCCCTTAGCCAAGATACAGGTTTAGAAGATAAACCGGCCATGCAGAACGATGTTACAGGCAGCATAACATTCTCCCACGGCTTCTCCAAACCCTTTCACGTCTGTCACATGTGCTCAGGTGAACCTGCTCTCATCTATGAAAAGCACAGGGTGCCAGTGGTGGACCTGCCAATTCTAGTATTCTATGGCAAATGCCAATCGATGCCGGGCAGTTAGCACAGGGCCCACTAGAGGATGTTGGGCCCTCAGGCCACCCTCAGGAAGTCTGTTTTTGATTGTTTAGTCAGAGACATTCACACCAGTGGCCATTTTGTAGGACTCTGGCAGTGCTCGTCCTGTTCCTCCTTGCCCAAAGGAGCAGATACCGACCGGTCCTGCTGATGGGTTAAGGAACTTCTATTGCCTTGTCCAGCTCTCCTAGAGTAACTCCCTGTCTCCTGGAATCTCCTCCATGCCCTTGAGACTGTGCTGGGAAACACAGCAAAACTTCTGGCAATGGAACGTATTGATGTGCCATCCTGGAGAAGTTGGACTACCTGTGCAACCTCTGTACGGTCCAGGTATGGCCTCATACTACCAGTAGTGACACTGACTGTAGCCAAATGCAAAAGTAGCGGAAAAACAGTCAAAAGATGAGGAGGGGAAAAATGTCAGTGGCCTCCACCTGTTAAACCATTCATTCCTTTTTTGGAGGTCGTCTCATTGTTGCCCTTCTAGTACACCTGTTGTTAATTTCATTAACACCAAAGCAGCTGAAACTGTTGAACAACCCCCTCTGCTATTTAACTGACCAGATCAATAGCCCAGAAGCTTCATTGACTTGATGCTATACTCTGATTAAAAAGTGTTCCTTTAATTTTTTTGAGCAGTGTGTGTATGTGTATATATATATATATATATATATATATATATATATATATATATATATAAAATATATATATATATATATAAAATATATAAAATATATAAAGTGACGTGTCAGTCTTACACTCCAAAACACAAGGCTGAGTCTCAGTACTTTAGCAAAACCAGCTTTATTCAGCTTGAAACAGGAACAGCATGGTTATTTATTGAAACGGGCTCTACTACTGTCCTAAACACAGACACAGTAACCAGGCAGGGTCATGGCCAGGTTAGTGGCCAAGTAATACTGTTCCCCTACATTTATAATGTTCCTTACGGCAGGCATTTATAGCGCGACTGTGATCTTTTCGGATTTGCTTTTACGGTGAACAGCTACATTGATGGGAGCCAGCGGTTGCCCTGGCTGTCTTCCACAGATGCGGCAATGGTGTTTGCGGGATGCTCTTCGGCGTTTTGTCCCATTGGGGGGAGTCCCAAAAGATTTTAGATATCTGTCTGTCTATATATATATATATATATATATATATATATATATATATATATATATATATATATATATATATATATATATATATATATATATATTGTGACGGGCAGCTGGGGGCTATGCCCAGCCGGGATGTCTAGAAGGACCAAGACAGGGACTGTGCCACTCCTGGACCACGAACAGGCAGCCGCCCTTCCTTGTATGGGGGCCCGTGGCCACCGCCAGGGGGCGCTTGGATAATTGTGGAGCCCTGGACGTCAGCACTTCCACCACACCCAGAGGTGCTGGCAGAAGGAATACCGGGGACACCCGGAGTGCTTCCGGGTGCTCATGCGGCACTTCCGCCACACCAGGAAGTGCCACAGGAAGGGGGCACTCGGATAATTTTGAAGCCCAGGGCACTCTGTGTTGTGCGGGACGATTTGAGACTGTAAATAGTGTAAATAAACGTCTGTGTTTGAACCTTCTGTGTTTTCCTGTCTGTAATAATAATATAATTATTTTGTGGTATCTCTTTGCCAGTAATATAGTATGATTACACTATGATGTGCAGTTTGCATCTCTCTGTCTGCATGGATTCCCTCCATGTGCTCTGGTTTCCTCCCACATTCCAAAGACACACAGTTTAGGAGGATTGGTGATGCTAAAGTGGCTGTGTGGTGTGTGTGAGTGTGTTCCACTACTGGCGCCCTGTGCTGGAGATTGACCCTGCCATGTGCCCTGTGCTTGGATAGCCCCTAGCCCCCTGCAACACTGCTCAGAATAAGCAGGCTTAGAAAATGGCATGGTTACATTATACCAATCTGCTTTAAAATCGCCTTGTATATAATTAAAGCCAAAGCAAAGATGAGTATGACCTTAGAGTATGACATGTTGGCATCTGTTTCACAAGTTTATCCACCCACCCCATATTAACTGCAACATTCTGTGTTAGAGTTCATTAACAAATGTGTCCTTCCATCTTTAAAAAAGAGCATTATTACTTGTATTCTTGTAATACTTGTAATACAAGTATTCTTGTATTACTTGTAGGGTTCCATGAGAACCCTAACTACAAAGAGGACTATTTCATTTATGTTAGGTAGAATGCCCAGAGGGGACTGGGTGGTCTCGTGGCCTGGAACCCCTACAGATTTTATTTTTTTCTCCAGCCGTCTGGAGTTTTTTTTTGTTTTTTCTGTCCACCCTGGCCATCGGACCTTACTCCTTTCTATTTTAATTTTGTATTTTGTCTTTTATTTTTCTTTTCTTCGTTATGTAAATGTGCTATATAAATAAATGTTGTTGTTGTATTCTAAGACTTCTTTTCCTTGCGGATGCACTTTTTTTTTCAAGAAAAGTTAAAAGAAGCCAACCATTGTGAAGTTTTCTGTAAACAAAAAATGAATTAAAAGAAACACAATTCAGAACCATTAGGTTGAATTGGATTTGTGTATATCCCCCACTGTTTTTTGTCATTCCAGCTTTGAAGCTGTGTGGCAGCAATTCTCACCACTGTTTTATCATGCTGTCTAGTTACAATGCCTGCTACTGTTACTGTATAATGTCCTTTAACTGGATATTTATTTTTTTATCATTGACTAGTCAGTATTAGACAGTCAACATGTTAAAATGAAGTATTTGTTTTGCCAAATTAATATATTGAGTTAGTGCACTTTGATTTTGCTTTCACCTATATGTGAATTTTAAATCATCCAAAATGGCACCTCTTTGTTTGAGATGTGCTCACTCCATTTTTAACAATAACTCCTGCACTGAATCTCTACCCAGGTGAGACAGCTTGTTCCCCAGAGAGATCAGGCACTAATAGAAGAGCATGCCAGGCAACAAAACAATGAACGACTCCGGAAACAGTTTGCTAGCCTAGCAAATGTTGTTGGGCCCTGGATCCAAACCAAGATGGAAGTGAGTTATGAGCATTTATTTATTTATTTATTTATGTATGTATGTATGTATGTATGTATGTATGTATGTATGTATGTATTTATTCATTTTTTACTTAGCCTGGTCCAAATAGTGTATATATATGTGTGTGTGTGTGTGTGTGTCTTTGTAAATGACTTCATGCTGTATTGATTATGCTAGGACACACATTCGTGTACTCCAGTTGAAGCTAGGTAATTTATCTCTTTAAATCTTTCTGTTTTTACTTAGGAAATTGGACGCATTTCTATTGAAATGCACGGCACCCTAGAAGACCAGCTTAACCACCTTCGCCAATACGAGAAGAGCATTGTCAATTACAAGCCAAAGATTGACCAGCTTGAAGGAGATCACCAGCTTATCCAAGAGGCACTTATTTTTGACAACAAGCACACCAACTACACTATGGAGGTAGTGTGTCTTAAATCATATTGTGCAGTTTTTCTGAGGTATTTTATTATACATTCAAACCTTAGGTAAATAATTAAAAGAAAATGTAATCTATATATTTTTATTAGTGGTTCTTATTAAAGCCAGTGATTGATTTAATAACATAAAGAATTTTACACTGAATCATCTAAAAAAGGTTTGATAGCAACCTATTTACTTATTTCCTTAACACACTTAAATAATTATTAAAAAAAAAAAAACTGCCTATTCAGCTTTTCCTTTCCTCTTTTAAATTAATCATTATTTGACATACAGTATACTTACCCAATCATGAATTTAATATTGATTTATTTGCCTCTTAGGGTGTCTGTTGTTCTCATAATGTGATATCATTAGCATGCATAATTAAATCCTCTGACCCATTTTATTATGAACAGAGCTGCTTTTCTGGACTTGACCTTCAGCATTGGCTCCATTGTTTTGTTTTATTTCCTAAAGCTACACATTTTTAAGTTTCAGCTTTAAAGCCAATTGTTCTTCTTTCATAGTACACCATGAATATCAGAAAGCAGAGTCATTAGAGGCTGTGTTAATTTCACTTGGGATTAATTGAATAACATTCTGTATAGTGTACTTTACAAATGTGTTCTTCTGTAAAAGAGAACTTTAAATAGATTTATTAAATTGCTGATGACAAGTATTTTCACACAGAATCACTCTGCCAAATGATGTATGGTACTGTGCTACTTACGCCACCATTATGCTCATTCTACTAGTTAATTCTTTTGGTAAAATCTCAAATTAATAAGAATGGATTTGTTGAAATTTTAGATCTAGGAGCCAATGATTACATCAACATCTGCATTATCATTGACAGTGTATTTATAATTTAGAAAAAGCGCTAAATATGCTTTGACTTTTGAGTTTGAGAAAACCTAAATGAAGCTAACTTGAGGCCGCTGTCCCATTTTTAAAAAATGGCACATTTTGTGTGCAGCATGGAAACTGTTCTGTTCATTGCACACATCTTCAATATGTAACATATATAATACAGTAGCTTGTAAATGTTCTGCTAAACACACAGCTGTGTAAAAAATGTGGCACTTCTTTAACATGTATGTGCTCTTACTTATGTTATCCTTCTCTCAAAACAGTTTGTAGAATGAACACCAATATCAACTTAAGCTCCCTAATGTAGCTTTTCACCACACCAGTGTGCTTTTTAAATAGTCTGTTTACAGTATTTGCTAAAAACGAGTTTTCACTTCAAGCTGAAGGCCAAAAAATTGTAGAAGCAGGTCTTTTGTCTCTCGTATATCTGTACATACTGTGCATTTTAATCTAGTAATTCAAAGTCTAGATGAAAAGACTCGGGTGTTTATATAAATAATGAAAAGTATGCCAGAACAGTGCCTATTTCCCATAATATCTGTTGTCTTAAAAAAAAAAAATAGTATTTTGAGTATATGAATGTGAAAATTAATGTATCTACAACAACAACATCCATATTACTAACCGAGAATGGTAAAGCGGGAGGCACGGACGCAGGTACACAGCGATGGGACCAAGAGGCGTAGTGCGCAGGCGCCTACAGCGCGCGTCTCATAAACCGCAAGCGAAGTCTGATCCACCGCGAACAAAGGAGTCACAGCTCAAAAACGAAAGAGCTCAACTAACGTAAATAAGACATGAAGCAACAACACGCCCATAGCTAACGACTAACGACACAGCCACACAGAAAAGAGGATTCTGCACTGCACCCCAGAGTCAAACGGAAGACACTACAGAGTCCGCAAAGGTCCACAAAGAGAGTACAAAAGGCGCAGGCGCCTACAACGCGCTTCTGAACTAAACGTTCACACTACACAGCATGGTCCGGATAATAAGAATAAACGAACTCTCCGTATTAAACGTTCGGCATCCTCACACGTCCAAACCATATAGCATATGTGAATCACATTACAGTGATGCATTATTAACAGTACAACCACAGAAAACGCTCCGTATTAACAGTAAGTGCAATTATCCATATTACTAACGGTAGACAACGGATATCTAATGGAGTCACGGTCACGGCTCCAAAACGATCCAGCTCAACTAACGGAGCTACAAAAACGAGCACGCATGGATAAAAACAATAAACGTGGGCGTCTACAACGCGCGTCTGAAACCGCGGAAGCAAAACTGTCTCAGCTCCAAAACCAAACCGCTCGACTAACGGAGCTACACAGATGAGCCCGCATGGACAAATACAATGAACATAGACGCCTACAACGCGCATCTGAAACTGCGGAAGCAAAGCAGGCACGGGTTCAAAACGAAACACCACAACTGACGGAGATACAAGAACAAGCCTGCCTGGATAGATTCAATGAATGCAGGCGCCTACAACACGTGTCTGAAATGCCACACACAAAGCAGGCACAGCTCCAAAACGAGAGAGCTTGACTGACGGGGCTACAAAAACGAGCCCACCTGGATAAAATCAATGAACGCAGGCGCCTACAACGCACTTCTCAAACAACGCAACCAAAGGAGTCACGGCTCCAAAACGAAACATCTCAACTAACGGACATACAGAAACGAGCCCGCCTGAATACAATTAATGAACGCAGGCGCCTACAACGCGCCTCTCAAACAGCAGAGGCAACAGATAAATGGCAATGAAAGGAACAACAAACAGCTGCTAAACAATTCCGCCAATTAGCTGACAATGCATTCTGTAATGAGTCCACTATTAATGAACATTCATTAGGATTAATGAATATCATTTGCTGTCATTGTCATTCACTTAACTTCCCTGAAGAAACAACTGGCAATACAACTAATGAGTTTACACGTTGTTGTCAAAAGGGTCAGGTTAGACTGTCTCCTTTAGATGAATATCCTGAATATCTACGGAAGCTTCTAACTAACAATGTACCCGAAAGTAAAAACTTTATGGACTGCATTAGATCCTACAATAGTTCATTTGCTTTTGTATCTACCGGGGTAAATATCACGCCACCAGCTGGCAATGGCCCATACTGCTTTCGCGTATGTGGACAAATATTACATCGGATTGGAACAGTGCACCCTGAACCACATCACGAACGCAAATATGCACAAATATACGTCTTAGATCCAGATGACGCAATCTATCAACGAATAAACCTTCCTGAAAACAAGCAATGCACGGAGCTGATAATGAGAAGCGTTCATCTGACATTAAAGTTACAGTTATAGATACTCCATACCAAGGAAAACTCATTCAAGGACAACACACCATCTTAACTACAAATGTTGTGTATAAAGAAATATTCCAGTAAATCTTTCTAATGTGCCATGCTATGGGTTCTTTACGTCCTTTATTCGTCATCTACACCTTTACACTCCAATATATCTCATACATACATCAATGTATTTCGGATTACCCAACACCAGGGGTTGGCGAGCGAAGCCCCCTAGTTTATTTATATAGCACATTTTCATACAAATAATGTAACTCATAGTGCATTACATGATCAAGAAAGAGAAAAAAGACAAAATAAATAATTAAAATTAGGGAACACTAATTAAAATAGAATAAAAGTAAGGTCTGATGGCCAGGGAGGACAGAAAAAAAAAAAAAAAAACCCAGACAGCTGGAGAAAAAAAAATCTGCAGGGGTTCTGCGGCCACAAGACCGCCCAACTCCCTTTAGGCATTCTACCTAACATAAATGACCTCAATCAGTCCTCATGGTATTCAGGGTTCACATGGAAGAACTTGATGATTTATGGTCATGTGGACTTCTGACCTTTTAATCCATCAATGTAGAGACATCACGGTGCTTTGATTGGGTGGTCAGAAAACCGGAAAAATGAACAGCAGACAAAGTAGGGGTTAGTACGGATTTCGGAGCCACCATGAATGATAATGATAATTAATTGAATATACAGAGCATCAGGATTAAACTAAAATGAAGCTATGAGAAAGCCATGTTAAAGTAATGTGTTTTCAGCAGTGTTTTAAAGTGCTCTACTGTATTAGCCTGGTGAATTCCTATTGGCAAGCTATTCCAGATTTTAGGTGCATAACAGCAGATTTTTAGCATTTGGAATTCTAAGTAGACACTCGTTTGAAGATCTAAGTTTTCGATTTGGAGTGTAAGGTGTAAGACATTCCAAAATATAACATGGAGCAGATTATTTAAGGCTTTGTAAATCATAAGCAGTATTTTAAAGTCAATTCTAAATGACACAGGTAACCAATGTAGTGACATCAAAACTGGAGAAATGTGCTCAGATTTTCTTTTCCTAGTTAAGATTCTAGCAGCTGCATTCTGCACTGGTTGCAATCGATTGATGTCTTTTTTGGGTGATCCTAAGAGAGTGCGTTACAGTAATCTAGCCGACTGAAAACAAAAGTGTGAACTAATTTCTCAGCATCTTGCAATGTTATAAGAGGTCTAACTTTTGCTATATTTCTTAGGTGAAAAAATGCTGTCCTAGTAATCTGATTAATATGTGATTTAAAATTCAGGTCAGAGTCAACAATTACTCCTAAATTCTTTACCTCTGTCTTGACTTTTAATCCTAATGGATCAAGTTTATTTCTAATAACCTCATTATATCCATTTTTGCCAATCACTAAAATTTCTGTTTCCTCTTTATTTAGTTTGAGAAAATTACTAGTCGTCCATTCAGAAACACAAGTAAGACATTGTATCAGTGAATCAAGATAGTTAGGGTCATCAGTTGCTATTGATAAATATAGTTGTGTGTCATCAGTAGAGCTGTGGTAGCTCACGTTATGCTCCGAGATAATCTGACCTAACGGAAGCATGTAAATCGAAAAGAGCAGCGGACCCATGATGGAGCATTACAGCTACTATCGATTTAGAGCATAGAATTATAGCATTATTAACATATTAGGACAATCAGATTGTAATTGATGGAATAACCGAAATAATTCAAATCTTCTTTACTTGTTGTTCATCTGTTTTCTAAATTGTTTGCAATGTTGACAGGCCAGGTACCTTTCCACTAAATAACTGTACTCTCTTTCTGGTATTGACACTTATTTATTATTACAAAATGACTTTATCCTTGAATATTTAGTCCCTATCTGTTAAGTTTTGTCCTTTTTATTAACATCACCCTCTTCATTCCTCTACAGCACATTCGAGTAGGCTGGGAGCAGCTGCTCACCACAATTGCAAGGACCATCAATGAAATTGAAAACCAAATCCTGACACGTGATGCCAAAGGCATCAGCCAGGACCAGATGAATGAATTCCGAGCTTCCTTTAACCACTTCGACAGGGTAAGTGCATGAGCTGACACACACTAAGAATAATTTAATATAAAAAAAAGGAAATACATAAATAATAAGGAACATAAAAAGCTGTTAAAGTTTGGTTATATCACTTTATAGCAACTCATCTTCAAGTCAATGGTCCATCAAGATCTTATTTTGTTTTAAGGTGATGCTTGGAAAATTATTGTCTCTTCATTGTTGTTACTTGAAAATGTAACAACCTGCTTTGAATGCATTTATACCAATGTCAAAGGTCATTGTTGCCTAGAAGATGATTAAAAACATGCAAACCTGCTTCATATAACCTAAAACAGCAGTATTTTGTTAGTTAATTTGGTGTATATTGCTTGATTAGGATTCATATTACGGAATTCTTTGTTTTATGCTTCTGGAATAAACTGCACCAGAATAGCTCCCTGCAGTTATTTAGCAAGATGGTTTTACTTGGTTGTTATTTATTCAATAAAAATAAGCCAACACAAAGAAGTCATATGTGAAAATGAAACATTATTATTAATAGAAATGATTGAAGGTATTGTTTTACGTATGGCTTAATTACATCTATCAGTGTCTTAATAATAGCATTCCAAAGGGGCTGAGGTCTGGAGGTTTACTTGCCCATTCCAGAACCTTAATTGTTCTCTTTCTTTAGCTGTAGTTCCATTCTGAACTACATGATGTGCATAGGAGCAGTGTTCTAGCCTGAATCTGTCCAGAAACTGGATCATTACTCATACTGGATATGTGTTGTGCATAACATCCAAGAAACTAAACTTCTGTTATTTCAATAGGACACTATTTCAGATCAGCCTTAACTGTGATGCCATTGTCTTTTTGGAGAGTAGAGTTTTTTCTTGCCATGAAAGTGACTTATTTAGCATTAGATCTTTTTGTGATGGTAGAGTAATGAAATGTAACATTTACCCTGTGGACAGAGGCCAAATAGATCCAAGGAAGTAGCTTTTGTTTTTTGTGGCTTCTCTAAAAATCATTTGCTTGAGTCACTGGATGAATTTGCTTCCCACTTATGGGGAAACTGTAAACTGTTTTAACTTTTCTTCATATGTAAACAATTGTTCTCTGTATGTTAATATACCACAGCAGAGTAATGGGCTGCATCAGTTCACTGCTTCTCTGAGACCTTTGCAGGTGTATCTAGTCCAGTACTTAGTGTTACCACATGCGTCAATACCCCTGAATAAATTGCAAAAAGTACTTCATTTAATGTTGAAGTGGCAGCCCTTCCTGATGACTAACTAATAAATTCCACTAGTTTAAATGACCTATGTGGAAGCACTAAGAGCGCACTTAATTTTTCACACATCACTTCTGTATGTTGGCTTTTTTTAATTAAAAAATAATAAAGTAAAGACAAAGGATTGAGAGTGTGTATACTTTGTTTTAATTAAACAGGTACCTTATCATTCACCATGATGCTGTCAGTAGATGAATCATTGTAGATTATTAACATTATTTATAATGCAAATTAAGGTTTTATATATATAAAATAAATAAAATATGACCACTTTTTGGGTCGTACTAAGATTCATACATATGCTTATGTATATGTATGTATGGTGCTTTAAGAAGTATTTATTAGCTACACCATAGGTCTGTAGGTTTGGTGTAAAGGCTGAACAGCAGAATAATTTAGTTAGGTCAGCTACTGAAAAATTTGTTTCAGAAAATCAAAATGTTAGTATAGTATGTGTGCATTCTCCCTCCCCTATATTCTGCTAACCAGTGTTACTAAAACCACTGCTTCATGTAAATGGCAAGCCTTGGGCTTCTGTGTTAAGTGTATTTTATAGAGTGTTCGTTGACTGCAGGTTTGTTACCAGCTAATAAAGTTAATTTACTAGTTAATTACAACATGATGATTTATTTTGTTCTGAAACGGAAATTAATTTAACCATGCCCAAGGATTTTGTCTGCATTAACTTAGGCGGCCAGTCTAAAAGCCTCACCATGTCATATGAGTAATGTGATGTGCCAGGTCTAACAGTTGTGCACTTTGTTTTGTTGTCTCTGACCCTTGTGCATGCCCCCCCCCCCCCCCCTTCCTGTGTGCATGATGCACCTCCCTCACATGACTGTTTCGTCTGCATGCCTGCCGATTCTGATGGCACGCCTTCCCTGCACTGGCACGCTGTTGCCCGCCCTCGCCACTACCACCGACTGGCCAGGATCACTCTGGAAAGCTGGGTCCTGAAGAGTTCAAAGCCTGTCTCATCAGCCTGGGTTTCGATATTGCCAACGATGCACAGGTATTTCAATTTTTTTTTTCACAATCCAGATTAAACTCTTTGTTTTTTTCCCCTTCTTTTGTTCACCTCCTATGCTGTTTTTTTCTTGATGTGGTTTTATTGTCCAATGTGTTATTTTCCCTCTTGAATCCTGTGTTCATTATTCCCTTTTCATTGTCAATCATAACTTATTTAATTTCTGTACATCTTTTTGGCCTTCTCATTGGTTTCCATCTGTTTCCTTCTCAAATTCCCACCTCTCTCCTCTTCTCCTGCCTCCCCACCCATATTTTGGGTGTGTATGTGTTGCTTCCATTGTTTCTGTTTCTTTTACCCCTTTTCAACTTCTTAGAAAAGAACAGGTATCATGGATGCCGAGGATTTCCGTGCCTGCCTCATCTCCATGGGTTATAATCTGGTAAAGTCTCATAAGATTTTTATTTTTTTTTATTTTTTTTTATTTTTCTATTCATTTGCGGGTGTTATAAGTGGGCAGTGAGTTCACGTTAGTCAAATGTCTACTAAAACTCGAGATCATGTAGCATCTGCAGTTCAGTTCTAGGTTGAGTGCGTTTCTTAAAGTTAAAAAGCATCTCAATATCACTAACTTGAAATTGATGTGCATACATTGAAAAATTATAATTAATAATAAAGTTAAAGTAGAGATGAAAGAATATTTGTTCTGTTCCACAGTAATAAATGCAGATCTTCCAGTGAACTAATATGAAGTTACTTCAAAAACAAATGATATAAGGGTAGGGGATAACACTGACTTAATCCTTAATAAAAGTGTCTCAAATCCCAAAATCCTGTGACTTGGGAAATATTTTTATTTAAATACCCAGTAATTTTTTAAAGAAGCAATGGCAGGAAAACACAAAAAAGTGATTTTTGTGTTAACATAACTTCCAGAACCTTAAAACATGTTAACAGTATTGTAAATTTGGTGGTAGAAAGTACACTTTAAACATATTACCTGGTGATTCTACGTTTCTCTCGGGGGTGACCCTTGTTTTTCCAGGAATTCATCACTTTGATAAGCATCAGGGGTAGCAAACTCAGAACCTGGAGGGCTGCAGTGGCCTATGGGTTTTGTTCAGGCTCCATACTTCATTGGTATCCAGTTGCTGCTAGTACTTGAAATGGGTTATTTTGTGTTCATATTAATTGACTTAGTTTTTAAGAATCAGAATCCTTGACCGATTCTACTTTACTTAATGAGCATCGACACAATAATGAGATGCAAAGCAGGCCAGTGGATGACTAGAGAACTCTGGGGTCTCAATCCTTATTTTCATTCCATCTAGTTTCTTAATTAGAAGTCAATTCTTACTGCTTCTAATTTGTAATTTATTTAGATAGAGCCTAGTAATGCACTATTTCTGCCACATCAGATATTTCCAGATTGTTGGGTTCCGAATGCCCCCTCCAAATGTCAATTGAACCTTAGCAGATTGATATTTCTCAGACCTTCACCTTTTTCTTTTTATCTATTTTAAGGAAACAGATATTGAATAAGAGACACACTTTTGGAGATAATCACAAATAAGCTGGTTATCTGTTAGCTTGCTTTGCATCTTGTTATTGCTTGACTCCTGTTTACAGAAAAAAAGGTTTTGAATCTTAAAAAGCAATTCTGTTAAAACAAATAAGGCAAAAGAACTCTATGCCAATAACAGCAACAACTGGTGAGTAATTAAGATACCGGCTGGAATTTAAACCTGCACCCACTGCAGCTCAACAGGATCTGATCTTGACATCCTCAAGTTGCATAAAATAGATGTTCCAAACTGGAGAAAAATGGAGTGTATTAGAATTGATTTGTTTATTTTACAAAAGTATATCAGAAGCATATTAAGTTGAATATTAGTCTCCTAAAAAAAGCTTTTAGGATAGACATGCAGTTTTTGTTAGTCACACTAGTGTCACTTTAAAAATTATTTTGGGAAAGAATAAGTCTGGCCACAGTAAATAACTTTTCATGTGTACTGTGTAAAAACTACAGAAATATAGAAAATAAATTAAGATTTTGTGATCAAAATTTCACATTCTTGACTATTTGGGCTTTCTTACAGATTTTATATCCTCTCCGACAGCTATTTTGTTAGTGTTATTACTTGCGTGAGCTATCCTGATGTTTCCTGTCCATGGATTGGTCTGCTGTGTATGCTCAATTTTATCCTTGTTTGGTCATAAAAATCTCTTGCTGACAAAGTCATGTATTTATCATTCGCCTTGTAATTACTATTAAGAAAATCTCTTGCTCATATACATGCTTGTATATCAAACCAGCAATAAAGTCTTGAATCCCTGTTTTAATTGTTGCTTGTAATGTTGCCAAGGCACCCATGGAGTGTGCATTGATGATGGTGCCTAAAACACAACTTTATGGACTTCCTCCCTTACGTGTTTGTTAGCAACTACAGCCCTGACATGACACTGTCCTGCTTCTGGAGTTAGTCCTGTCCGTTCGGGAAATACTGGGCCCCATTGTGTGGAATATTTGTCACGTTATGCAATAGAAAATAACGTTGAGTCCAAGCTGGAAAGAAAAACAGATTGTCTCCACTCTTTTGCATGATCCCAACACCACCGCACATAAGATCAGCCCACATAATGTTGATTTTTTTCTGAAATGTATCAAAATACAAGGGAAGCATATATAGCAAAGGGAAAGTGTGCTTAGCAAGTAAGCCTCACTTAAATCGAGATGCCTTGCTTATCTGAGCCTGTTTTGTTTCCACCAAAGAGAATTCGGGTAATTTGAACTTTGTAACTGAGGCAGCTAAGCGGGGCCAGGCTAAAAGTGATGCTTAGAGCAATGGGGATTGATACCTTATGAAAGTCCTATTCATGAGAAACAAAATTGTGAAGGACCACAAAAAACGATATTTTTCGCCCCTGCTTTTCTAAGGTTTAAGGTAATTTATTTGTAGTGCTTCTTTATGCAAGGTATTATGGTAGTTCAGCCAGTGTGTGTCTTTTTTTTTTTTTTTTTGCAAGTTTACAGGGAAATATTATAGCCATGTGGGGCTTTAGCTACCCAAATATTAACTGAGATACCCTTGCAAATAGCAGAGCACAAGAGCAGGAGTTTTTTGACGTAATCGGTGACTGTTTTTTAACACAGGATATTAAAGCACCTGTGCAAGGTAAAGCCTGTCTAGATTTTGTATTTTGTAATGATCAAGATAGAATTGAGGTTGTAGAGGCGATTGAACCATTAGGGTCAAGTGACCATAATATAATACAGTACTGAGTGTTTTGGAAAAGTGTGGATGCAAAGACTAAAACTGTGACTTTTTAACTTTGATAGGGCAAATTTTGAGCAGATGTGGTGATGTCTAAGGAAAATAGACTTTCGATATGTTGTTAAGTGTGGAGGCTGTTGAAGCAGTGGAACAGGTTTAAAAACAAATTTTACTTATAATGTAACACAGGTACATAACGTAAATTTGGAATCGGTAGGATAAAAAATGTAGTGGGTTAATAAAGAATTAAAAAAAGAAGCTGCAAAGGAAAAAAACTGACAAATAAGGCATATAAGACTAATAACTCCATTCTGAATCGCAGAGCATATGAGAGCATGACGACAACCATTAAGAAGAATATCAGGGAGGCTAAAAGACAGTTGGAGGGAAATATAGCAGGTAAGGCGAGAGACGACCCGAAGAGTTTCTTTCAGTGTTTTAGCAGTAAAAGAACAGTCAAAGAGGAGGTGAAGTGCATCAGGGACAGTAAAGGGGAATTAAAAAAATGTATTAAAATTTGAATTAAAAAATGCAAAGAAATAGCAGATGACCTAAAATCACATTTTCCTGAGTCTTGACATGCGAGTAAGTGGATAACCTCCCTCTGGTAACAGGGACTACTAAGGAGATACTGAACATTACTACTCAGAATAATTAGGCTGAAATCAAACAAATCTCCAGGACCAGATAATATTTACCCTCAAGTTCTAGAGGAGGTTAGCAAGTACATATATAAACCCTTGACACATATTTTTAGGAAGTCACTGCGCACTTGAGAGATTCCGAAGGACTGGAAAATGGCAAATATCATCCCATTATATAAAAAGGGTGACTGGGCAGATCCAAGCAAGTATAGGCCAGTAAGCTTAACATGCATCACAGGAAAATTAATGGAAGGAATTATTAAGGATAAGATTGAGCAACACCTGGCAAGGACAGGAGTTATTCTGAACAGTCAGCATGGGTTCAGAAGAGAGAGGTCGTGTTTTACTATTTCATTTATGTTAGGTAGAATGCCCAAAGGGGACTGGGCGGTCTCGTGGCCTGGAACCCCTACAGATTTTATTTTTTTCTCCAGCCTTCTGGAGTTTTTTTTTGTTTTTTCTGTCCACTCTGGCCATCGGACCTTACTCCTTCTTATGTTAACTAAGGTTGTCTTATTTTAATTTCTTATTTGTCTTTTATTCTTCTTTTCTTCATTATGTAAAGCACTTTGAGCTACTTTTTGTATGAAAATGTGCTATATAAATAAATGTTGTTGTTGTTGTTGTACTAACATGGTGGAATTCTATGAGGAGGCAACAAAAGGATACAATCAAAGTGGAGCATATGATATTATTTATCTTGACTTTCAGAAAGCATTTGATGAGGTGCCACATGAGAGGTTGGGCATCAAACTAAAAGAAGTGGGAGTTCAGGGTGATGTTTTTAGATGGGTGCAGAATTGGCTCAGACACAGAAAGCAGAGGGTGATGGTGCGAGGAACCTCTTTAGAACTGGCCAATGTTAAGAGTGGTGTTCCACAGGGGTCAGTGCTAGGGCCGCTGCTATTTTTAATATATATAAATGATTTAGATAGGAATATAAGTAACAAGCTGGTTAAGTTTGCGGATGATACCAAGATAGGTGGATTAGCAGATAATTTGTTATTTTAAAATGAGTTCATCAAGAACACGGGGACACAGTTGGAAACTTGTTAAGGGTAAATTTCACACAAACATTAGGAAGTTTTTCTTTACACAAAGAACCACAGACACTTGGAATAAGCTACCAAGTAGTGTGGTAGACAGTAAGACTTTAGGGACTTTCAAAACTCGACTTGATGTTTTTTTTTGGAAGAAATAAGTGGATAGGACTGGCGAGCTTTGTTGGACTGAATGGCCTGTTCTCGTCTAGAGTGTTCTAAAGCCCTTCGTACCCATTCTGCTCAGTTTGGATGGGTGCACATGTAAAGGAAAAGCTTTAGTAGTTCTTAATTAATTTAATAATGGATCTCCAATGGGTTTGTTTGTTTCCTTTTGTTTGCGCTAATGCGATCTTAACTATTATTTTTTTGAGACTTTCAAATTTCAGGACTTTCATTATCTCTAACCTGCTTTTCATGTGTATCGCGTCAACATTTTTGAACCTCTTTACGGCGTTCTACTTTGTCATCTACTCTTTGTCTTTTATTTCTGGCTCCAGGCGTGGTTATATCTCTTGGCACAAAGTCTCATCTCGCGGGACATGAAAGTATCTCTCTAAAAAAGTCTTGTCTCATCCCAGGCTAAAGAGTCTTGTCTCGTCCCAGGATTTTTTAATATAACAGAGAGAAATATTTGTTAAATCTGTTTTTTTGATTATTGTGTATTATGTGCAGATTTCTGATTTAATAATGTATTCCAAAATTGATTAAATTACTCTCTTATATAACAAGATGTGAAAAAATGAAGCAGTTTGAATGCTTCCTGAATGCATTGTAAATGCTGCTTTTATTATTGCAACCTTTCAATATTCTAATCTAACCAAATATTATGGACAAATGCTGGCTATTTTTAAACCGCTAAAACATGGCATTTTAATAGATAGATAGATATGTTTTTAATCCCCAAGGGGAAATTCGCCTTTTTTTTTTTTTTTTTATATATATAAGATAGTAGTAAAAAGTGTCCAGGAAACGAGTCCACGTAAAAGAAAGTTGTAGGAGTGATCAGAGAGATAGAGAAAAAGGTAGAAAGATAAAGAAGATAAAGTCCTATACGGAGCTGCTGGAAAGGCTGCCACTCACTTTGGCGCCTAACTGTGATTAGTTCATTATTATTATTTCATTTGTAAACAAAAAACATTTTAAACCATTCTTGGATAAACTCCTTCTGTTGATAGATTTTTAGAAGTTTATATTTAATAAGCAAAATTACCACACAGAAAGATGGCATGCTGGTGCAGTGACTAGTACTGCTCACAGTTGTATGTAGATTACTGGATTCAGTGGTGCTGTGTGGAGTCAGCACCTTCTCCCTGTGTCCATGTGTTAACACTAGAATTACCAGAGTCTACGAAAAAACTTGTAGATCCGGCCCACCTTAAAACCGTTCTCACCTCTCCGCCAGCGTCTTTTGTCTTATAAATGTGCTGATTAAGACAAGCAGCAAGCAGCCGGCTATTCCATCCCCCACCGTCGCAGAACGTTCACTAAGTTTTCCCAGCTCATACCTTGTTTGATTATCTGGGAGTCCTATTATCTATAGGACTTGTAAAAGTTAACGTTTTTTTTTTTTTTTTTTTTTTTTTTTTTTTATAGCTTTTATTCTCTCTAAATCACGATCACAATACATACTACCACCCCCCCACCTAGGGATCTGATGCTGTTATTTTTCATTTAAAACAGAATAACTGGAGATGTGAGTGGTGTTTTGAGACAATGGAACTGGACATTCTCTCATCTGCCTTCTTCATATCTAACCGTCACTAGATTTTTTTTTATTCAGTTTTATTGAGTGTTCCTGTTCATGCTGAATTAGTGTGCACCTTATGGTGTATGATGTCAAAAAAAAAAAAACACAGAGGTAGGTATATATGATATTTGGAATTACTCGTTTTATGACCTGTATAGTACATTTCGGAAAACTTTGTGGCACGGATGCAACATTATTCATATTCATTCGCCTAACATCTTGAGGTTTGTAATCGGTGACCACATGTTTTTTTTTCCCCGATCTTGCCAGCCCCTACATGTTGCTGTTTCTTTTGTATTCCAGGACATGCAGAGGATAGAATAGTACAGAGCAGTAACTTCAACGCTATATGCAATCATCAGATTCAAATGTTAACTGTTCACACACGCAAGGATCGTCTTTCCTACATTTACAACGTGTGTAACTGTTACAATGTACACGCTTCTCTCTATGCTGTGGTTTCCATTACACACCTGAAAGAAAGAGACAATATATGTGACAACATCGTCACACTAATGCAATATTATTTGAAAACGAACAGCGTCAGATCGGGTGTGGATTTATGCTGGCGCTATTACTGAAAGAAAAAAAAGATCATCATGTGCGTTGATACTGCAGCACTGAATAAGCTCATGCACTCTAACATCCCCTCCTGATCTGACTCTAACAGCGCAAGTACAGATGCAAACCAAGTGTGATTAAGAGTCCCTGGTTCGATCCCCACTCACTCCTATATTTGCCATTTTCAGTAGTAAGCTGCTCTTTTTGTTAATATTATACAGTACACACATACACTTGGTTTGCGCCTGTACTTGCGCGGTTACTTAGAGTCAGATCTTGTTAGAGTGCGTGAGCTTATTCAGTACAGCAGGATCAACGCACATGTTGATCTTTTTTTTCTTTCAGTACATGTGCCTTCCCTGTTTGTTTATATATCTAGTGACTTTTCTGCCTGTCTGTCTCTCTATTACGCAGTGCTCTGTTTGTCTGTGTGTTATGGATCTTAAAAATAACAGTTATAAGGACACTTGTTCATGTTAATTGCAGTCTCAATTGTTAAAAAAAATATTTTAAAAGGAGCATCCCACATGAAAATATAACTATCTCATTAACTGACAGTGCATATCAATTTATAAATTTTATGTCCGTTTGAGGTTAAAAGGAGAAAAAAAAGGGACAGCAAGCCTGCTGCGCTCTGAGACAGCAAATCTTACCGCTAAGCCGCGGAAGCTGTTGTATTGTTCTTGAACCTTTTGTAAAAGTGTTTATTTGATGTTTGGACTTCATGCTTCACACATTCTATAGTTTATGCCTACATTTTTAACGTTTATTACTAAAATATGAAAACGTTTCTGTTTTAACAATGTGTTTACACAGATTACTGTAGAAACGGAACACACATGATATGCGTGTTCCAAATAAAGATCTATTATTTCCACTCTAAAACTCCACTTCACTCCCAGATAATCAATCAAGGCATGAGCTGGGAGATGCTCGTGCATGTTCTAAGTCAGTGGGGGGATGGAATAGCCGGCTGCTTGCAGCTTGTTTTTATCGGCACATTTAGAAGACAAAGGACGCTGGCAGAGAGGTGCGAATGGTTTTAAGGTGGGCCGGATCTACAAGTTTTTTCGTAGACACTGGTAATTCTAGTGTTAAATGGGTGAAATCAAAGGCCAACTTCTGATCTAGCTAAAGTGTACTTTTTTTGTAATGCCTATCTATAGTTAAGTATATAATTCTACAAGGGCATCATTTGTACATGCAAGTCTGTATTAAGGAAATAAGGTCTATGTACTGAAAATGAAGGTCAAAATGTAACGTGCGTCTTTAATTGGAGTATTCTACTCTCCCTGAATGAGTAATACCCAATTAGAGAGCACCATCACGGTCCATAGTATTTAGGTATAAGACGGCAATGTCTCAAGCCAGTCTGTCATTCAAAAATTAACTTGTCAACTGGGCTCTTTCAGGGAGAAGCCGAATTTGCTCGCATCATGAGCATTGTGGATCCTAATCGGATGGGCATGGTCACCTTCCAGGCCTTCATTGACTTCATGTCACGAGAGACTGCGGACACAGATACAGCTGATCAAGTCATGGCTTCCTTCAAAGTGTTAGCAGGAGACAAGGTATTCATTATACACCAAAATGTCAGTGTTGCCACATGTATTTCATGGGTGAAGTCAAAATAACATTGGAATAGATAACCAAAAAAAAGCAGGATCTGTTCCAGAAAATGGCAGCCAGCGGAAAAAGAATATACAGTTAAGTCCATAAATATTTGGACAGAGACAGCTTTTTTCTAATTTTGGTTCTGTACATTACCACAATGAATTTTAAATGAAACAACTCAGATGCAGTTGAAGTGCAGACTTTCAGCTTTAATTCAGTGGGGTAAACAAAACGATTGCATAAAAATGTGAGGCAACTAAAGCATTTTTTTAACACAATCCCTAAATTTCAGGGGCTCAAAAGTAATTGGACAATTGACTCAAAGGCTATTTCATGGGCAGGTGTGGGCAAGTCCGTCGTTATATCATTATCAATTAAGCAGATAAAAGGCCTGGAGTTGATTTGAGGTGTGGTGCTTGCATGTGGAAGATTTTGCTGTGAACAGACAACATGCGGTCAAAGGAGCTCTCCAAGCCATCCTTAAGCTGCGAAAACAGAAAAAACCCATCCGAGAAATTGCTACAATATTACGAGTGGCAAAATCTACAGTTTGGTACATCCTGAGAAAGAAAGCAAGCACTGGTGAGTTCAGCAACGCAAAAAGACCTGGACGTCCACGGAAGACAACAGTGGTGGATGATCGCAGAATCATTTCTATGGTGAAGAGAAACCCCTTCACAACAGCCGACCAAGTGAACAACACTGTCCAGGGGGTAGGCGTATCGATATCCATGTCTACCATAAAGAGAAGACTGCATGAAAGTAAATACAGAGGGTGCAGTGCAAGGTGCAAGCCACTCATAAGCCTCAAGAATAGAAAGACTAGATTGGACTTTGCTAAAGAACATCTAAAAAAGCCAGCGCAGTTCTGGTAAAACATTCTTTGGACAGATGAAACCAAGATCAACCTCTACCAGAATGATGGCAAGAAAAAAGTATGGAGAAGGCGTGGAACAGCTCATTATCCAAAGCATACCACATCATCTGTAAAACACGGTGGAGGCAGTGTGATGGCTTGGGCGTGCATGGCTGCCAGTGGCACTGGGACACTAGTGTTTATTGATGATGTGACACAGGACAAAAGCAGCCGAATGAATTCTGAGGTGTTCAGAGACATACTGTCTGCTCAAATCCAGCTAAATGCAATCAAATTGATTGGGTGGCGTTTCATGATACAGATGGACAATGACCCAAAGCATATAGCCAAAGCAACCCAGGAGTTTATTAAAGCAAAGAAGTGGAAAATTCTTGAATGGCCAAGTCAGTCACCTGATCTTAACCCAATTGAGCATGCATTTCACTTGTTGAAGACTAAACTTCAGACAGAAAGGCCCACAAACAAACAGCAACTGAAAGCTGCTGCAGTAAAGGACTGGCAGAGCATTAAAAAGGAGGAAAATCAGCATCTGCTGATGTCCATGAGGTCAAGACTTCAGGCTGTCATTGCCAGCAAAGGGTTTTCAACCAAGTATTAGAAATGAACATTTTATTTCCACTTATTTAATTTGTCCAATTACTTTTGAGCCCCTGAAATGAAGGGATTGTGTTAAAAAAAATGCTTTAGTTGCCTCACATTTGTATGCAATCGTTTTGTTCACCCCACTGCATTAAAGCTGAAAGTCTGCACTTCAACTGAATCTGAGTTGTTTCATTTAAAATTCATTGTGGTAATGTACAGAACCAAAATTAGAAAAAAGTTGTCTCTGTCCAAATATTTATGGACCTAACTGTATTGGTCACCACCAGCAGAAAAGGAACATTTCCTATTCATATGTCTATTTTGTATGCTGTTGTAATTGCTAACAATATTTATTTGTAGTAAATTGGATTTCCAGTCTCAGAATCTCATTACTTAAACTTTGCAAGCCCAGTAAGATTCAAGTAGGTGTGTGTAGACTCCCGTGTCATTTGATAAACAGAGTCTCGCAGAAGACAAGGGGGATAATGAAGAGAGACGCAACATGCAAATCTGGGAGATAATCAATAACGCTGGAAGAGTGAATACAGCTTCAGAGATAGTGCTGTGGCTAGTTTCAGAGATACTAATTTAGGAGGCTGTTTACCAAAACCATAACAGCTGAAATTTGATTCTTCTGAAAGTATGACTATGGATCTTTATTTGTAAAATAAATGCATCCATTATGTGTATGTATATGTGTATGTATATATGGGCTGTGCAGTATACCTGTACTGAAGTAGTAAGAAAGAACCCCATTTTTAAAAAGCTGTACCACATTTTGGTATTTTTGGTTTAGTAAGTAAATGTTAGTTTTCTACTCTAAGACAATATCCCCAAAGATGTGTGGTGGACTTGTATATAATCAAGACTTCATGGAGAATACCCCCGCCTTTATTACTTCAATACGTTCAAGACTTCAATTAAGACATCGATGTACCCTGGCATGCTCCAAGAGTGAAGTGGCATGATGCCGCAACACACAAGGGAGACTGGAGTAAGACTAGGCGTTTTGGTGTTATCCGTTAATTTTTTTCAGAAGTGTTTTGGTTCCATTAACAATCCAACGTGCGTGTGTGTGTGTCAATATCATATACAGATAAAGAGATACAGTCATATGAAAAAGTTTGTAAACCCCTCTCAGCCTGCATAATAATTTACTTCCAACAAAAAAGATAAAAGTGGTATGTCTTTCATTTCCTAGGAACATCTGAGTACTGGGGTGTTTTCTGAACAAAGATTTTTAGTGAAGCAGTATTTAGTTTTATAAAATTAAATCAAATGTGAAAAACTGGCTGTACAAAAATGTGGGTCCCCTAGTAATTTTGCTGATTTGAATGCATGTAACTGCTCAATACCGATTACTTGCAACACCAAATTGGTTGGATTAGCTCATTAAGCCTTGAACTTCATAGACAGGTGTGTCCAATCATGAGAAAAGGTATTTAAGGAGGCCAATTGCAAGTTGTGCTTCCCTTTGACTCTCCTCTGAAGTGTGACAGCATGGGATCCTCAAAGCAACTCTCAAAAGATCTGACAACAAAGATTGTTCAGTACCATGGTTTAGGGGAAGGCTACAAAAAGCTATCTCTGAGGTTTAAACTGTCAGTTTCAACTGTAAGGAATGTAATCAGGAAATGGAAGGCCACAGGCACAGTTGATGTTAAACCCAGGTCTGGCAGGCCAAGAAAAATACAGGAGCGGCATATGCACAGGATTGTGAGAATGGTTACAGACAACCCATAGATCACCTCCAAAGACCTGCAAGAACATCTTGCTGCAGATGGTGTATCTGTACATCGTTCTACAATTCAGTGCAATTTGCGCAAAGAACATCTGTATGGCAGGGAGATGAGAAAGAAGAACTTTCTGCACTCACGCCACAAACAGAGTCGCTTGTTGTATGCAAATGCTCATTTAGACAAGCCAGATTCATTTTGGAACAAAGTGCTTTGGATTGATGAGACAAAAATTAAGTTATTTGGTCATAACAAATAGTGCTTTGCATGCCGGAAGAAGAACACTGCATTCCAAGAAAAACACCTGCTACCTACTGTCAAATTTGGTGGAGGTTCCATCATGCTGTGTGGCTAGTTGAGGGACTGGGGCCCTTGTTAAAGTCGTTGGATGAATTCAACCCAATATCATCATCAAATTCTTCAGGATAGATAGATAATGTTCAAGCATTAGTCATAAAGCTGAAGTTACGCAGGGGTTGGATATTCCAACAAGACAATGACCCAAAACAGTTCGAAATCTACAAAGGCATTCATGCAGAGGGAGAAGTACAATGTTCTGTAATGGCCGTCACAGTCCCCTGACTTGAATATCATCGAAAATCTATGGGATGATTTGAAGCAGGCTATCCATGGTTGGCAGCCATCAAATTTAACTAAACTGGAGAGATTTTGTATGGAAGAATGGTCAAAAATACCTCCATCCAGAATCCAGACACTCATCAAAGGTTATAGGAGGACAGCGTCTAGAGGCTGTTATTTTCACAAAAGGAGGCTCAACTAAGTATTGATGTAATATCTCTGTTGGGGTGCCCAAATTTATGCACCTGTCTAAGTTTGTTATGATGCATAGTGCATATTTTCTGTTAATCCAATAAACTTAATGTCACTGCTGAAATCCTGCTGTTCCCCTAAGGCATGTCATATATTAAAAGGAAGTTGCTACTTTGAAAGCTCAGCCAATGATAAACAAAAATCCAAAAAATGAAGAGGGGTTCCCAAATTTTTTCATATGACTGTATATATATCTCATATACAGATATAGATATTGATTACAATTGGCTCCAACAGACCCCTGTGACTCTGTAGTGAGGATATATAGCAGGTTGGATAATGGATGGATGGATGGATTTTGATTACATTTTTTATATGTAGGGATGTATAAAATACCATGCTTTTTTAGATGGTGTTGAACACAAAAAGTACTACATCAAAAAGAAAATTCAATGAACCCAGTTAGTTTGTCTTCATAATTGTCAATACCACATTGAGTGATTTATTTAATTTTTTTTTCCAGAACTACATCTTGGCTGAAGAACTAAGGCGTGAGCTGCCACCTGACCAGGCTGAATACTGCATTGCCCGCATGGCACCTTATTCTGGGCCCGACGCTGTGCCTGGGGCCCTTGACTATATGTCTTTTTCTACTGCGCTATATGGTGAAAGTGACCTTTAAACTTATGGGGTGGCAGATAGATAAAATAACAAAACATGCAAGCCGGCACATAAATTTGTATGCAGCCAGCTTTGCCTTCCCAGCCTCACTCTGCTGTGCCCTCCGCTCTGCATTGTCAGTTTCCATGCTACGGGTTATCCACGCCGGACTCCCAGCCAGCCTATTCTCTGTCTACAGAGGGAATGTTCTTTGTTGTTTGTTTTTTTTGGTTTTCTTCATAAAAAATAAAAAAATAACATATTTTATTATACAAAACAAAAGGTATTTTTCTTCACCTGATTTAAACAAAAAATAAAGAAAAAAATTGCACCAAATGTTTTACTCATTTTTTTCTGTTAACTTTTTTTTTCCATTGATGACTTTTATGTATCTCCCTCATAGAGAGAGAGTTTTGTTCATATTTTAAAATAAGTACTCATTTCAGGCTTATCTATTTTCTTAATTTTATTTTATAGTCACTACAATATACTGTACACTTCATTTTATTTTGTACAATTCATAGAAAAATCAAAATACCAAGCTGTTTATTGATTGTTAGCATGAGGCCCCTTGTCACATGTTAACAGGGGTACACCTGAGCATCAAAAGCAGCATCCTTCGGCTTTTCTGTTTTCACTGCTTCACAGCACTTATTTGCTTTTGTTTTCTTTCTTCAGAAGTCCTAGTACACAACGAATGTCTTGGGAGTAGTTCTGGAGCACAGCTTCTGGGGTGTGTTGCTTCTTTATTTTTTCATGAGTGTTTTCTAGGACTGACTTGAGTTTGATGTTGGTAACTTAGCACATGTCCTTTTGCATCCATTCTGTGAAAGTACCCACAAACTGTTTTATTTATTGTATTTTGAAGGGGATTGAGAGTTCTGTATAGCTTCTCTTGTTCACAGGCAAAGATAATCATCATGTGAGTGGAATGCACACAAGGATAGCTTTCAGCAGTAATTTTTTTTTTTGTAATTTTTAAATCAGGTTTCAAATTATGTGAGACCCAGCATCGTGTACTAACACCAGTACAGGACCCTTGCGTAGGACTATCCAAAACGTTATTGCAAGGTGACAATAGGTAATAATGTGGTAACTCACATTCTCATGCCCAGGGCATAACAATGTCACCTGGTTAACATTTTGCAGAATAAATCCCTCCATACTCCAATGCTGCATGTCTGCAATAGTTTGGCACTGAGCAGACACTGAGGATGTGTTCAGCTGGCATTTCCCCAAACTTTGGTAAACTTTTTTTTCACTCGTGTAACCCCAGAATATCTAGAAGCAGGATATCACTTAGGGAAGTTATCAGTTTAGGTGGATCTTCTAAATTATGGACCTTGCTGGGCCCTGCCCTGATTACACTAATAATTTACATGAATAATACACCCTCACTAAAAAAAATTAAAGATATAGTTTATGTGGTTAATTTGTTTACTGTAGAGGTGTGTAATGTCCTTATTGCTTGTGCTAAGCATTATCCCGCATGTATATATATTTTACTACTGACAATTACTGAAAGAAAAAGTGAACAGAGTCCTATTAGCACTGAAGCAATTAAATAAGTAAAGTAATTATAAATTTACAAAGTATTAAAGAATGCCTGGAGGTGAATTTGCAATTAATGATCTAAGTTCTAACTTTCTATACTAGTGTGTGCTAATTCATCTCATCTAATGCCAGAATTCATGCTAATTGTTTCCATCTTCACCTGTAATCCCAGAAAGAATATTCTGAGTACTAAACATTTCATGGATTCTGGGTCAGTCTGAGTGCAAACACAAGAGACAACTGTGACTTTTTTTTTTTTTTTAACATGGATCCAGGAATGGAGGCAAATAATCAGAGAAGACTAGTAAGCAGATGTTGGAATGTGTAGAAGTAAAATTAAGGTGAGCATTAAAAAAAAAAAAAAAAAAAAAACTTTGGACAAGAAATGGCCATTCAGCCTATCCATGCACACCAATCCTATCTACTTAATTCCTCCAAAATAACATCAAATAGAGTTATGAATGCCCCTAATGTCTTACTGTGTGCCACCCTACTTGGTAAAGTAAAGCCTCACTTTTATCACTACTTTTGGCCAACCAGTGCTTGATGTCAGCCAAGCAGGCAACCAATGCAGGAGGAGGTAATGTTTGCGTAAGCCCTGTGAGTCAATACATTTGTGTATCATTAACACAACAAACTGTAGACTGTGCCGTCTAATAATGGCACAGAGAGGAAGCATGTACATGATAAAAAGCAGAGGGCCAAGAACTGATTCCTGAGGGACATCCTGTGACCGATAGGATGGATCAGACCTAAACCTACCGATAGCAACAAATAACTGACAGTCTTTAAGGTACAATTGTAACCATGCAAGAGCTTTTCCAGCAATACTTTGTAGCGGCTGGAAGCGCTCCACCTGTATAAAAACACAATTCACACGCACTGCAGTGTGGGAGGAGGCAACAATTGTATTTAGTTAAAGCTTATTCAATAAAAAAGTTAGTAGTTTTTGCCTGCATTGAGAAAATGTTGTCTGGGGTGTTTTCTTTCCTCACAGGGCACTACAGTGGTGACCCCGATGCTCTTGAATGATTCCAGAGTTACGTTAATCATGTCCGTCAATGCAGTGGCATTAAAGTTACCGGAGTTTTGGGAACAGTAAGCCGCAACGTGGTTCATCCAAGAAGAGGCACAGTTTGCGTTGCGGGACATTACAGCAGATGACACGAGGTACTACTACATTGTTGCAGCTCTCAGCGGCTCTATAGCACCCAGGGTGGTGAGTCTGCTTGAAAATCCCCTGGACACAGACAAGTACGTAACCTTAAAGGCATACCTTTTAGTGACATGCAGCCTCACGGAGTCAGAACGGGCACAGCGGCTACTGTCATTACTGGGCCTCAGAGACGCAAAACTCTCCGTGTTGATGGACCACATATTAGCTTTGCTAGGCAGCCATAAGCCTTGTTTTATATTTAGAGAGCTGTTTCTCCAACAGATGCCGGAACAAGTGCACACTGCCCTGGCCAAAATGACCATCGTTGACTACTGAGAGTTAGCCAAGATGGCCGACAGCCTGCACTCTGCTTCGCACAGCTATCTTCTACCTGCAACCCTCGTCAGTCCCATTAGCAAGCTCGCGTCTCGTACTGCTCATTCCCCTCCTACCACCATACAGACAACTGACCTGTGTTTTTACCGTGCCTGATTTGGCAAGAACACGAAGAAATGCCACCCTCCTTGTAAGTTTTACCCACCCTGGTCGGTTAACACTATCTCAGCAGACCCTGCAGACCACCAGCTCTACATAACAGATGCCCAGTCCAGCCACCATTTTCTAAGTGATACTGGCACACAAGTGAGTGTGCTTCCTGCATCACCTATTGATGTGGCTTCAGGGAGAGAAGGGCCTGTTTTGGAGGCTGCTAATGGCTCTACAATTCCCACCTACAGAACACAGCACACCACCTTATTTTTCAATGGAAGGCGTTCCACTTGGACATTTGTCTTGGCCAAAGTGGCCAGGCCGCTGCTGGGCGTGGACTTCCTGTGTGCGAATGGGATGCTGGTTGATGTTAAAAACCGTCATTGCCTTGTAGATGTAGAGGACTTTGCCACCCTTCCCTGCACACTCACCAGTATCACTACCTCCGCCCTGTATAATATAATGGCTATAACTTGCAACTTCGCCTGCCTTCTCAATGAATTCTCTGAGTCATCAAAACCCACTTGTTCCACAGCAGAAACCAAGCACAGTGTGGAACACTACATTTCTACTTCTGGTCCACCAGTCCACGCCCATACCCATTGGCTGGCCCCTGACAAGCTGGTTATTGTGAAGGCTGAATTTGGCATCATTGAACGGCTGGGCATCGTGCGCTGATCCAACGGCCCATGGGCATCGCCCTCCATATGGTGCCCAAATCAGGTGGAGGTTTCCGACCATGGGGGGATTACCACCACCTGAATAATCACACTGTCCCAGACCATACAGGATTTCTCGGCATGGCTCTCTGAGAATGTAATCTTTTCAAAGGTGGACCTGGTCCGTGGCTACCACCAAGTACCTGTGTACCCGGCGGACATCCCCAAAACAGCAGTCATCACCCCCTTCGGATTATTTGAATTCCTACGAACACCATTCGGCCTTAAAAACGCTGCACAAACATTCCAGAGGTTGATGGACTCCGTCCTCAGCGATTTTGACTTCGTTTTTGTCTACCTAGCTGACATCTTGGTTTCCAGATCTTCCAAAGTGGAGCACCTCACCCATCTCCGAGCCTTGTTTGAGCGCCTGAGCCTGTATGGGTTGATAATCAATTAAAGTGTCTGTTTGGAGTGCCTGTAATATACTTCATGGGGCATCACATTCCTTTGCCTTCCAAAGTCTCTGCTGTCACCGATTTTCACACAACCCCGCACAGTATGTGCCCTCCAGGTATTCTTGGGCATGGTCAATTTCTACCACCTCTTCATTCCTCGGGCAGCACTCATTATGCAACCTTTATATGAGGCACTATAGGGCCAGTCTGCAAAGTCCTCTGTCACATGGTCTAAAAACCTGGATGAGGCATTTATGAACACCAAATGTGCTTTAGCTGATGCAGCCATGCTTGCACACCCAATACCTGACGCTCTACTTGCTCTTACAACTGACGCGTTGGACCAGGCAGTGGGGGTGGTGTTTGAACAGTGGGCTGATGATGCTAGGCAGCCATTGGCGGTTTTTAGCAGACATTTATGGCCCAATAAACACAAGTATAGCATTTTCGACCAGGAACTACTGAGTTTGTATTTGACCATTCAACATTTCCGCTTCTTGCTTGAAGGCCGGCCATTCACTGCATTGGTCGAGCACAAACCACTTGTTCTCCAAGGTCCAAGGTCGCTGAGCCATAGTCTGCCTGACAGCAACAACACCTGGCTTACATATCAGAATTCCCAACAGATGTCCAGCATGTCGAGGGCAAGAACAATGTGGTGGCTGACCAAGATGAGGACCCAGAGGTCCAAGCTCTTCACTTGGCAGAAACTGCCCTGCAGTTGGATGGCAGCACTCCTAAGCTCCTGTGTGACACCAGCACAGGTCCCCAGCAACTGGAAACTGCACATCTCTAACACCATACACAGCCTCTCACATCCAGGACGAAAGGCATCCCAACATTTGGTGGTGAGCAAATTTGTTTGACGGGACCTCAAGAAAGAATTTCGTAGCTTAACAGCAACTTGTGTTGCATGTCAGAAGGCTAAAATACATTGCCATGTTAAAGCCCCACTGACACCTTTCCCGGTGCCTGCTCACCATTTTGACCATGTTCACGTGGACCTGGCAGGTCCCCTTCCACCTTCTCACGGTTTTACACACCTGCTCACTGTGGTTGACAGGACCACCAGATGGCCTGAAACTGTCCCTTTGATGTCCACGACTACAGCAGAAGTAGTGAGAGCTTTTATCAACACTTGGGTTGCAGGGTTCAGCATGCCATCCAACATCACATCTGACTGAGGTGTACAGTTCACTTCACAGATCTGGGCTGCAATGGCACAAGACCTTGAGACGACCCTGCACCATACCACTGCCTACCAACCCTAAGCTAATGGCCTTTGTGAGCAATTTCACCAGTTGCTAAAGTCAGCCCTAAAGACCTCCCTTACTAATGACACCTAGGTTGACCATCTGCCGTGGGTTCTGTTGGGGTTATGTACAGCTCCGAAAGAAGATCTGCAGGTCTCGTCCACTGAACTGGTGTTTGGCCAGCCTCTCTGTGTGCCCGGGGATTTTATCCCTCTGAGTTCTGCCCCCTGGACTGCATCCTGACACCAATCTCTGCTCCCGGACACAGCAGTCACCTTCTAGCCAGTACCTCCTGCCCAGCACAGCTCTCCTCACTACTGGTTTCCATGCCACCTGCAATCAGCAAAGTTCATGTTTGTCCAGCACGAGGTACATCATGGCCCACTGAAACCACCTTATGATGGCCCTTTTGGAATCCTAGAATGTGGAGACAAAACATTCATGCTTGACATCGGCGGCAAACAGCAGACGGCCTTGGTGCATCGCCTCAAGCCTGCACACTTGGATTCCTCTGAGGTTTTTGACTCTTTTCTGGCACCTGTTGGTGATCTGGCACCTGCTTCAACTAACACACCTGTACCTACCAGGCATTCTGATGTTAGTTCTCCAGGTCTGGTCACAACCCTGCCTAACCGCACTCCGACAGGGCGCATAATGCGCGCCCCAAAAAAAGTTAATGTTACCTGTGCATGTGAATTCTGGGGGAACCTGTGTAGCGGCTGGAAGCACTGTGTCTCTAAAGACACAATTCACACACACTGCAGTGTGGGAGGAGGCGAGGTGATGAGGGAATAGGCAATAGTTGTACTAAGTTTAAGCAGATTCAATAAACAGTCAGTATTTTTGCCTGCATTAAAAAAACGTCTGGCATGTTTTCTTTCTTCGCAGGGCACTACAACTTAACTTATTCTCAAGTCTAAACAAAAGAATGTCATGATAGACTGTATCAAAAGCAGCAGTGAGATCTATAAACATCATTAGTGTTAAAAGATCATGATCTGCTGTGATTAGGAGATCATTAGTCACCCTGTTGAGTGATGTCTCCATTCTGTGATTGGCCTTAAAACCAGACTGAAATTCCTCAAACAGGTCATTAGAGGGAAGATGATCTTTTAAATGGTCTGCAACACCATGTTCTAGGATTTTACTAAGAAAAACAAGGTTTGAAATAGGTCTATAGTTATTAAAATCCTCAGGGTCAAGTCAAGGTGTTTTGAGGACAGGTGCAACAACAGTCATTTTTAGGGCCAAGCCAGTATAAAGAGGTGTCTTGATGATACTGGTGATAAAAGTAAGAAGAAAAGGGAAAGCAGCCTCAACCAAAAAATAAGGCACAGGGTCAAGAATACAGGTAGCTGGCCTGGCGATCATAACAAGCTTATGGACTGCAGGATTGTCCAACAATGGGACGCTTTATAAACAGCTGCTAGATAAGATAGGGGATGAACACAGCTTTGACTGAACAAGGGGACCTTTTTGAAATTCAGAATAAATCAGATCAATATTATTATTAAAAAAGGACACATTTCTGACAAAGGTCAGAAGAGGCACCCAATGGAATGTTATTTGCAGGCTTAAGCAGCTTATCCACAGTAGGAAAAAGTGTTTGGGTATTATGCTAACCACACAGAATGCTATTAGTATAGTAAGCAGTATCAGCTCTCTGTAGTGCCTGCTTGTAGAGTGCAAAATTTTCCTTGTACGCAGTAACATGAGCAACTAAACTTGTTTTTCTACTAAGGCATTCAATCTTTCATGTGATGCAGCTCAGAAGAAAACCAAGGAGCAGAATAATTAAATGTCACACTACGACTTTTGAGTGGCGCAAGATGACCCAGATTAGTTGGAAGTATATAGTCATAATGATGAACTAAGGTGCAGGTGATAAAGAAACACCAGCCAGTGGAGGACACTGTTTCAATGGTCCCACAAGAGCAGTGGCACTGATATTTTTCATGTTCTTTGGCTTTGTCTGAACAGAATGTGGGCCATAACAACAGTCTGCACCAAAATATCCCTTCATTGATTTACTGCAGCAAAACTGCCAGACCAATCAGTAAAGCTCAACATAATAAAAGATCTACATCATGTGTATTAATGTTGGAATGTTAAAAGGAGCTTGGCCAATTCATGTGATAGTGTGAGTTAAAAGCAAGTTAAAAAAAAAAACATGATTTAAAGTTTCCTGGAATTGAATAACATCCTGTAAAAAGCTGATTCCCGGAGTTTGAAAATGGATGTACAAGCTACAGGTCAGGTCAGGTTGGGGAGCATGCACTGGTACAGCGTGTTGCCGCATCCACCACACGACGAAACAGCTCGGGATCCTGGTTGGCAACCCCCCCAAGCAGACATACGGTTCAGTCCCACCCTCCAGAAATGACCCTCTATCTGCTGAAGCCAGGTGTTACGTGGGTGTCCCCTTGGCCTGGTCCAGCCACTTAGGTCCTCAACAATGAGGATCCTGTGAGCCAGATCACCCTCGGGGAATCGCGCCACATGGCCATAGTGCAGTAACTGATGCTCCCTCACAATGCGGGTAATGTGCCTCATTCGGGACTCCATGAGCAACCACTCATTCGACACAAAGTCAAACCAGCAGTACCCAAGGATTCGCCGAAGAGACACAGTACCAAAGGAGTCCAGTCTTCGTCTCAGGTCACTGGAGAGCGTCCATATCTCACAACCATATAGTAAGACAGGAAGTACCAGGACTCTAAAGACATGGACCTTCGTCCTTTTGCATAGATATTGGAAGCGTCACACACCCCTTTCCAGTGACCTCATGACCCCCATGCTCTCCCAATCCGTCTACTGACTTGATAGGAAGAGTCACCAGAGACCTGAATGTCACTGCCGAGGTAAGTAAACCTCTCGACAAGATCGACACTCTCCACAGACAGACACACTGCTGATGGCTGTGCCCAAGAGGTCATTAAAGGCCTGGATATTGGTTTTTACTCAGGACACTCACAAGCACAGACACTCAGACAAACTACAAGGTTATTTACTGTTAGGATTTTTAAATTCTACATCAGTCTATTTTAGACCCGTTTTAGAATTAAAATTGAATTTGAAATTTATTTGTTCATTCCAGCTTTTGTTTAATAATGAAAATATACTATAGGAAAATGAGTGAATATGAATGTTTGGAATCACTTTTGAGGGAGTCTCTTACCACTAAATTTAGGAATCATTTGAAATGTAAAGTCTTTTGACTAAAATCTGGAATTTGTCTTCACTTTAAATTAAACATTTTTGGTTTAAATCATTCTGCATTGCTGTTTAATTTGCTTGCACGCCTTTGCTACCAGAAACAGCTTGATAACAACTGCTGCATTTTCTCACGACCAAAACTAGAATAGTTCTAGCTTTGAGGTTGCGCATTTGCAGGGCATCCAAGGGAATGAAGTCTGTCTGATAATAGATGAGACCTAATGAGAAGTCTTTACATGCTTGTCAAAAGTTAAAGCATTTAACAAATCTAAACCAATCTGCTGCCAAAGGCCTCTACTGCCAAATGATGACAAATCATGTTATATTTCAAGATTTTTTGAGTGTTTGGGGAAAATAACTGTAGAAATTTTGGCTAAAAAACAAACTAATAAAAGACACCTTTGAGCTGTACCACTGTCCTGAAATATAGTTTCAGCCAATTTAACCACTGGCTCAGTAACTCTTATATTGTAATGAGAAAACATTAAAGACATTAATACTGCAAATGCTTGAATGAAACACTCATGGTACTACAAAGCAAGTGGCCAAAATGGAAAGTAATCCATTGCCATGAAAGAGTAAGTAAGTACCTAATTATAAGCAAATGTGGACATTAACAAATATGATCATTTTATCAAATCAGATTTTATTGGTCACATGCAAATTATACATAGAATACAAAATGCTTAGTTTCTCAATTCCAGTGACTGTGTCTTTAAGAAAAATGTAAAAGGACAATAAAAAATCATGAATAGGATTTTAAATATGTGATATGTAAGCACCAAATCTTTTAATGTTAATGGTAAATTCATATTTTGCCTGGTTTGAATTTCAATAGAATAATTGAAAATTCTGTTTTACCCACATAGGCCAGCTTGGAATGTTCTTAATGTTCAGCTGTATCCCTGTGTGACAGCAGCATGCTTGCAGATTGTATTTGAGTGGCCAGAAAAAAACAATAACTGTTTGACGGAAAGGCATTAAGGGCATAGTGTTTTCTGATCATATGGATGTATGTCAAACTTAGAGCACTTTTAAGCCTTATGAAACAACATACACAGTATATTATCAACTTTCTTATTTTTGTGTGAACTGTTTGCTTTGAACTTCACTAAAACGTTTAAAGCAAAGACAAAAATTTTTTTTTGTACAAGTCATACCAACTGATGGAAAGTCTTTCTGGTAGCTGCATTTTAGCTCTAGGCCTGTTTTGTGATACTGTGACCACTAGGGGGCATCACTGAGCCCAGTATACCAGATACAATTCAACTAAACATGGTATAGAGTTTAAAGAAATTATATTTATTTCACAACCTTACTTAACAGGCTTTCTTTTGTTCGGCACAGTATTAATTGAATAGGTACGTCTCCTTCCATTCCTCCTCCTGACTCTGAGTTGCCTGGATGAGGCAGAGCCATTCCTGTTATTTGGCAACTGGGAATCCTAGATGACTCTTTTCAGTGTACCTCAGGCAATACTCAAAGCTTTTGACAAGGTCACCCTTTCCACACTACATCTCCCAGGCAAACCTGTGGTTGTCCAAGATGGAAGCAAACCAGAGGAATACTGCCATCTTTTGTGCAGGAGGACTAATTGTTCTCAATATACAACCTCCCCCAGCATATCCATTCTTCATTCATATTCATTCATACCAACTGAAATAGGAATTGAGGATCATCCTGGCCAGGTTGTGTCTCAACTCCTGTAGTCCTTCTATTATATCTTCCCAGCTGGGTAGGACATCATGCTTCACTCCAGTTAGGCTTCCAGACAGTCCTTTACGGCACTTACAATGTGTATGGACTGTGGACAGAAGCTCCTCCTTAGTTCCTCTGAACTGGGCTTCAGGCAGCAGTAGTGTTTACCTGACCACAGCACAGAGAAGATACCATTGTTGCATGGCTGGTATTAGTAATAAATTTGGTGCAGATGTCCTTGAAGTTTGGAAGTGCACACTCAATTAATGCTATCAGCCGACCACACCACTCTCTGTAAAACCTTGTGGCTCACCTGCACGTTGTTCCTAAAGGTGTTGGTGAGGACAGTAGGGAGCACTTACTCTGTGGTCTGTGTGTGAATCCCAATGCTCCAGTGCAGTGACAGGGGCACTGTGCTGTGAATATGGTGTCATCCTTAGAATGTGATGTAAAACCAAGGACCTGTATTAGAGGTCAAGGATCGATATACTGTACATCTGCTTCCAATAAAAACATCACTGTAAGAGTGAAATTTGGCTGTAGAACCAGACTACAGGAAGTATGTGCTCTGGACATAAACGTCCAACTTGGAGTTCTTTTTCTGCAGTGCCAAATTTTATCTTTACAGGAAACTAAAAGAGAACTTCATCCCAAATATAAGGCTTGTTGCTGAGAGCTTTATGGTCTGGGCCTACTCTGGTGGTTCTGGGGCTATGTAGCTTACTGTCAGTTAGTCAGCCATATATTCTACAACAGACTAGTGAAAACTTTAGCAAAATGTGAGGCTATCAATCAAAAAGCTGCGCAGGAACCAAACCTAGATCTTGAAAAGGCACAGTGATCTAAAACACCACAGAATGACTGAGGAAAGAAGAATTATGTAACATCTGTGTCAGAACTCAGATCAAAGTCTTACTGAAATGCTATGGGAAGGACTTGAAGCAGACTGCACATGCAAGAAAAACCCTCAAACATAAAACAGCTATAGCATAACTGTGTATGGAGAGATTCATCAGTCAGTATAAGGGACTGAGAGACATGAGGAACACCTAATGAAGAAAGAAACAACATATTCAAGCTGGGGTGCAACCATGTTTTCTTGAAACTGCATTTCTGTTGATAAAAGAATTGCAAAGTTCAATGTTTCATTGCTATTTATTAGAATAGAACATCTGAATCTACTGATACCATTGAAAAAAGGATTGGACTTTTCTAAGTCCACATATGGTAAAAAATGAATAGGACAGACTGAGCACTGCAGTTTTCCCATCCCATTCTAATTCTCTGCGAAATGTTAGCCTCTAGCCCCTTTTCGTCTTTGAATTATTGGTTCAAGGTACTAAAAGGACTTAACTCCTTCTAACTCATCTGCTGCCACTTTCACTTTTTCATTATTCCTTTCTCTACTACAGTTGCAGAACTCATTTTACATTGAGTTTTTGATTTGTTTATCAAATTTGTTTATTTATCCCATTCCCCAAAACAGCACCTGTCCATTTCACCAATTCTATTTCCACTCCCTCCCTTGTACATTTGCATAACCTAAAATCTTCACTTCCTTGTTGATCTAATTTAACGTTAGTATTAGGCATACTGTATATAAACAAAAGACCTGTATGTGTACAGAGCAGTCCACTCGCTCATGCTCAGTCACAGCCACTAGATGGCGCTTGCATGCACCTCACTTCTCAAAAAAACCTGAGCACAGCAAACGCCGCTGCACAACAACTACATTGTGCTAATGACACAGATGAAGAGACACAGCGTCAAAACGAAGCAAACGATACGGCTCAACAACCTGCAAGTGAAACAGCTCAGCTTAACTGGTGTTTTTTATTTAGTTATTTATTTATTTATTTTTGTCTACCCAACTTACCTTACAATTGGATGGCCATTTAGAGACTTAAAAAACAATTCTACAGTATATTTAAAGACTCTGTTTCTCTTAATTACAAATGTCTTACGTAAGTCTATATTATTTATTATTATATACTATTTATATATTTTTTCTTGTGTAATTTTAATTTGTTTTTCTTTGCATGAAACTACTTCTTTTGCATCTTGTAAAGCATCATTTGTGTGAAAATGTGCTATAGAAATAAATATTGTTATTAGTGGGACAGTGTTAATGGAGGCCTGACAAACTTTTAAATATTTTTAATATTTCCCTGCTGAGTGCATTTAACTTTTTCCAGTTTAAAACACCTGAGTGCATCTTGTTCCCATTATAAAACTGTAGGATTCTTCCATTTGATTAAGGTAAGACAGTATGCTACTACCGTAACAAGACCAATAACAATAACCCATTTAAAGCACACCTGGTACTGCACCATAGAGAGGTAGCATCTACAGTGACTCTAAAGGTATTCTATTAGTTGGTAAAAATAGTTATTACATAGGACATAGCTAAAATATTACCTTTGGATGTAGGCACTTCAAGGCATTTCTTCCACAGTCAAATCCTGAAAAGATTTTTGACAGCCTTAGTCATGAGGAATATGTTCAATATGTAATTTTGTAACTAATTTAACCTGTGTCTGAAAGGATTTCCATTCCTACTTATCAAAAAAATCTGATTTTAATGTCTCATTTCCAGCATTATTCTAAGTCATCCAAAGTTATTTTATTATTGAAAAACTGGCATAATTCTGACTTGGTTTCTTTAACAGGGGGAAATGCTGCTGAAATATTTCTGTAAATAAAAACAGAAGGTTAGAAAATGAACTTGTACTGCTTCTGGTAAAGTCTCTGATCTACAGTGCATCCAGAAAGTATTCACAGCGCATCACTTTTTCCACATTTTGTTATGTTACAGCCTTATTCCAAAATGGATTCAATTCATTTTTTTCCTCAGAATTCTACACACAACACCCCATAATGACAACGTGAAAAAAGTTTACTTGAGATTTTTGCAAATTTATTAAAAATAAAAAAATTGAGAAAGCACATGTACATAAGTATTCACAGCCTTTGCCGTGAAGCTCCAAATTGAGCTCAGGTGCATCCTGTTTCCCCTGATCATCCTGGAGATGTTTCTGCAGCTTCATTGGAGTCCACCTGTGGTAAATTCAGTTGACTGGACATGATTTGGAAAGGCACACGCCTGTCTATATAAGGTCCCACAGTTGACAGTTCATGTCAGAGCACAAACCAAGCATGAAGTCAAAGGAATTGTCTTCAGACCTCCGAGACAGGATTGTCTTGAGGCACAAATCTGGGGAAGGTTACAGAAAAATTTCTGCTGCTTTGAAGGTCCCAATGAGCACAGTGGCCTCCATCATCCGTAAGTGGAAGAAGTTCGAAACCACCAGGACTCTTCCTAGATCTGGCCGGCCATCTAAACTGAGCGATCGTGGGAGAAGGGCCTTAGTCAGGGTGGTGACCAAGAACCGATGGTCACTCTGTTAGAGCTCCAGAGGGCCTCTGTGGAGAGAGGAGAACCTTCCAGAAGGACAACCATCTCTGCAGCAATCCACCAATCAGGCCTGTATGGTAGAGTGGCCAGACGGAAGCCACTCCTTAGTAAAAGGCACATGGCAGCCCACCTGGAGTTTGCCAAAAGGCACCTGAAGGACTCTCAGACCATGAGAAAGAAAATTCTCTGGTCTGATGAGACAAAGATTGACCTCTTTGGTGTGAATGCCAGGCGTCACGTTTGGAGGAAACCAGGCACCGCTCATCACTAGGCCAATACCATCCCTACAGTGAAGCATGGTGGTGGCAGCATCATGCTGTGGGGATGTTTTTCAGCGGCAGGGACTGGGAGACTAGTCAGAATAAAGAGAAAGATGACTGCAGCAATGTACAGAGACATCCTGGATGAAAACCTGCTCCAGAGAGCTCTTGACCTCAGACTGGGGCGACGGTTCATCTTTCAGCAGGACAACGACCCTAAGCACACAGCCAAGATATCAAAGGAGTGGCTTCAGGACAACTCTGTGAATGTCCTTGAGTGGCCCAGCCAGAGCCCAGACTTGAATCCGATTGAACATCTCTGGACAGATCTTAAAATGGCTGTGCACCGACGCTTCCCATCCAACCTGATGGAGCTTGAGAGGTGCTGCAAAGAGGAATGGGCGAGACTGGCCAAGGATAGGTGTGCCAAGCTTGTGGCATCATATTCAAAAAGACATGAGGCTGTAATTGCTGCCAAAGGTGCATCGACAAAGTATTGAGCAAAGGCTGTGAATACTTATGTACATATGATTTCTCAGTTTTTTTATTTTTAATAAAGTTGCAAAAACCTCAAGTAAACTTTTTTCACGTTGTCATTATGAGGTGTTGTGTGTAGAATTCTGAGGAAAAAAAATTAATTTAATCCATTTTGGAATAAGGCTGTAACATAACAAAATGTGGAAAAAGTGATGCGCTCTGAATACTTTCCGGATGCACTGTATTCTATAACTAAAGAAGTAGCTATTTTCTGGTAACGGGTATAATTAAATCTATGTCTAATTGTTGTATAACAGGGTCAGTTACAGTATGCTATGAAGTCAGTATGATAGAGTGCTGATCTGGTCTTTGTATGTATTTACAGTAACAAGACTAACTTTGCGGTTTAGCACTTTTGCAGTGTGCCTCAGTGCTGCAGACCAGCAACAGACAAAGGCTTCAACTAAGTGAAATTGCAATGTGGGCTTCTTGGAGTTGGAGAAGGCGATCAAAGTTGTGTACTAACTTAGATCACCTAGAGAGCAGGTTTGATGGACTTAGTACAATTGGTGATGTTACAAAATGAATTCTGCATGCAATAGACAGACTGTTACATGCATGAAAAACACAAATATGCCATTAAAATATGGAAACCATATTTTATTTTTATATTTGGACAGAAGTATAGCATGATACTGAATCAAGCATATTTAACTCAATGCCACAGGAAAAGACAAGTGATCCATGGACATATTTTTTATAGTGTAATAACAGAAAAATGTGTATCAACATATATTTAACCACTATTAATCTTCAGTAGAAAGACTCAAAGTATGTGTCCTTAATTAAAACATTACTTGGTCACTGGTTGAAATATTCTGCCAGTTTCTTCTAATGCTGTATTCCTTTGGAGAGTTATGGAGGTATCTTTGCAGTTGTACTCCCGATCTGGTATGAGATCTCTCACAATATGTGTAATATAGAGCTTGTGGTCTACTGTGAAGCATGCACTGCGATGAAACATTTTTTTACTAATATTCTCTTGTCTGACTCCTTTGTATTATCTATGTAATTAGGATATGACTTACACCAAGAACAGATGAAAACCACCATGGGCACCATGGTATCACATGCATATTTACACTCAGTCAAGGAGAAGTAACGATGTAGGAGCCACTCGGAAAGTTGCCTTTAAAGACAGGAAGTATAAAAGCAGACAGGAGGGGAACAAAATGCCTTGAAATGACAGAAATTGAGAAGCTAACTTTATGGGAGTGTGACTGATAGAGGGGAGTGCAGGTCAACAGAGGTTCAGACACACGAGGAAAGAGAGGAAAGAAGGTGAAGGTACACTTAGGGCATGGGATATCAAATATTTTTTAACGTTTGTTCTATTAGCTGTAATCAGTCAGCAACATGGCTAGTTGACAATACCATGTAAAACGTCCAAAGGGTGAATACCTTTTATGAGCACTGCAAATACAAAGTCAGAAATTGGTATAAAATGTTATAAATGACCAAGTACAGGTTACTCCTGGAAGTCTGTGCTCCAACATCTACAATCAGATAAAGTTTGTAATTACTTCCAAATTGGTTGTGAGTTACTTGTCATGCTTTTCAGTTTAAAAGTTATTTCGGTACTGTTATTTATTTCAGTCTGAACACCATATACTTGAAATATATATTGGCTCCAAAGTTAAGTTTATTAATTACACAATATTTTTAATAGTAAGTAAGATTGACAAAAAAGCCTGTAAATACATTTAAAAATCATATTTTGCAGTTTCTTATGTACATTTAGTTTTCAATATTGGATGTTCATCTTAAAAAAGTACTGTGATAGTATATCAAGAAAAACAAAACAGGGCTGTAAATAAACCCATATTTTATGACATTATAATGAATGTATAATTTAACATTGATATACTGTACAGGGCTGATTCGTGTATAGTCAGGGGTGAACTTAGGAGGGTGAGTGCCCCTTGGGTTGAACTATCTGAAGGAACCGCAGAAAAACTAGCATGTAATGCCAAAGCTTAGGGGTCACCTAAACCTGAATAGGAACTACGCAAGAACAATACGTAGTGCCAGAAGACGTAAGCAATGGAGAGCTAGTAAGAATCATACAAACGGCATTAGAGATGATGAATGATGATGAGAGAAACAAGGAAAATGTAGGCTATGCAACGGCAAAGCTAAGAATTCTAAGTGATAGCCATCAGAACAGTCGGCCATGCTAAATAAAAGCAAAGACAGTCTTAGCCTTCAGCAATTGAAAGAGGGAAAGAAAGAGAGGGAAGGAGACAAACATATTTAAACATTACACTGACACCTAGTTACTTTTAACAATATCAGATATTTTCAGCTTTTAAGGTAAAATTAAGAAAAAATAATAACAAAATAATAATAAAATAAACATCAAAAAAGGTTGGGTTTTCCCGTTTCAGTAGATCTATACTAATTTATTGTCCAATTTATTGTGAAACGTCGTTTCTAAACCAGAAATGACTTGTCAACAGCAACATTCTGCGCAGGTATGTTAGGTGTGGAGGTGTTTTATTTTCAAGAAGCATTTGTCACTACTGTACGAAGTGACAGGTGACTAAATCGACAACAAAATGCAAACACCTGACAACTAAGCTGAAACGTTTTTCACTTTTGATCTACATCCAGGATGGTCTATAACACATTTTCAGTAAAGGTTTTGTTGATCAGTACATTTTATCGTTAAGCTTTTGAATTACGGAAGCCAGCTGCACGTTGTAAATGTGGTATCAGTGTAGGGTGATTAGGAATTTCTTTGTATCTGCTGGACTCAATGACAATGACAGTGGTGTCCGTTTAAATTTTGAGTCCGATGAACCCAAAATCTCTAACTCTACAATAAATAAAAATACTGAAACAAAGATCTGACGGAACTAAAAAACTGCAGCCTGTTTACCTAGCCGGAGTACGAGAACTTGTGCGCCTTGTGTGGCGTAATAAAGGTGACAGGAAAAAAAGAAAACGTCAGTGACAGCGCCAGTCAGCCAATGTTATTAACTGTAGACTTAAATACAAATAGCCATGTGGAAGGTTTTGTATAAAAGCAAGACAGCGAAATACGGGGTCCCTATGTTGGTGAGTTACACGGCCGGTTTTTTCGACGGCGCTAATTGATTATGACGACTCAGAGCGATCGTCCTCAGTACAGAGCTCAGCTCTTTAAAGCCCCCAGTAAATAATTATGATATTTATGATATGCAGGATGCAACTAAGAATGTGTTTTCTGTACCCAGCTTGATTGTGTTTTTTCTTCAAATTTAGCAATATTTATTACATATAGTACCATTAACATACACCATCACAAGGTACTTTACAGAACTGAGAAGTTTACATAATCAATTTTAATAACGGAACAGTGTAATGTTAGGAATAAATACATTAAATACAAGATACATACATATAGACGTGAAAGAGTGAGTACACCCCATTGACATACAAATAGCAGACCTTCACAGAAGGAAAACGTTCCTTTTCAATTATTTATTTATAAAAGCATCAATAGATTTTATGGTCTGTTGGGGGGGGAGGGGGGGTAACCCAGTCCATGCTTGGCCTCACAAGCAGGCATTGCCCACTTTAGCAGAAATTACTTCTTGTAGGTGTTGTGCAGTCTCTGCAAACTTTTTTCATTTATAAGAAGTGTGTGGGTTTTCTTGCTTGTCCTCCCTGTTGCAGCATTTCATCAATTGGACCGAACCAGCCCAAAACGCTCCATTTGTGCTTTTTGAGCCAATCCTTGGCAGATTTGCTAGTGTGCTTCAGATCATTATCATACTGAAAGGTCCATTTTTGGTACACCTTCAACTTTTCGACAGATGGCATCACATTCTCCATATAGTGCAGAATTCATAGATGATTCGATGGCTGCAAGCTGCCCAGGCTCTGAGGCACTAAAAAAACCTAAAACAGTACATTTCCACCTCCATGCTTCATGGTTGGTATGAGGGTCTTCTCCAGAAATGCATTCTTTGGTTTGTGCCAAATGTGTCTACTGTTACTATAGCCAGACAACTCTTTGATTCACTGGTGTAGAGCACATTGTTCCAGAAGGTCTTGAAAGCAAACTTTTGTCTTGCTTTAATGTTCTTTTTAGACAATAATGGCTTTTTCCTGGCATACCTTGCTGCAGGTCACATTTGTGCAATCTCTTTCCAATTATAAGGACTTATTAACTTTTGCAAGAGTTACCTGCAGATCCTGCAATGAAATTTTGGGATCCTTGGAGACTTCTTTTAATACTAGACGGTCAGCTGTTGGGCTGAATTTGCTGGGCAGGCCAGTCCTGAACAAATTAGCAGTCATTTGAAATCTACACCATTTGTAGTTGACTTATCTTACTTTACAATCAAATTGGCAAATTTGAAATCAACTATCTGTTTAAATTCTTTGCCAGACTCCTAGGTATACAGTCTTCTTTCTGAAGGCCTTAAAGAAATCGTGATCTTGTCATGATGACATCATACACGTCTACAACAAAGAGAACGCCAAACCTCTTTATATCTGGGGTTTTAAAAAAGACAGCTGAGTCCACTTGCATACTCCATAGGAATGGTTCTAATTATTGGCAGCTCATCTGGAACAGTTTGATTGACTTGAAGTGGCAATAAATGTACAGGTGTCCTTACTTTTATCATGTGACAAATATGCAGACCCTAGAGGGCAGCAGGCAAGCTGAGTTGGAAACTGATGGGCTCCTAATAAACTTGGACAGTTTCAGGGATGCATTTCACCCAGGGGCCACTAGGGGTCACTATGGCCTATGTTACTAACCTCTGAAGATCTTTTGTCAGTAAATCCACAATAAAGCTTATAAGGGATGCTCACTGATAGCTTCAGAATGACTATGAATTAGGAGGAAGCACTAAAAAGTTTGTGAGGGCAAATTTTGAGATGTTGAAAATAGAAGGTAAAATGCAATTTTTTTACATTTTATTTTCTTTTCTTTTTGCATATAAGTATTCTGCTTAGTGACTTTAGTGTGTTGCAGAATTGCTGAATGTGCTGAAAAATGTCCTGTCTTTGTGGATATTTGGATCCAGATGGAAGAAATGCTTGTTCTGTTTGGCTTTATCATAGCTGTTCCATCATTTATGAGTTTCTGTTGTCCCAATTATAGAATCATATGGGCCTGCCACTAACACGGTTTTCTACCACTTTACAGACAACATGGCTTGAAAACTCTACCCAGAATCATATTTTTTTAATAACTCTTACGATAATTGTTTCTTTTCAGTATTGTATTGCAACCCTATTTTATGTGTAAATGTCTTGTTTGCAAAATTCCTTAGGGATATTTCCAAAGATTTCAAAGTGGCTGTGAAAGCTAAATTTGTTATATATTAGATAGATAGATAGATAGATAGATAGATAGATAGATAGATAGATACTTTATTAATCCCGATGGGAAATTCACAATATCTGTCAGGTTGGTAGTTTGGTGGCTCAGTGATTAGCACTGCTACCTCTCATTTGGCCCTTGTGGAGTATTTTTGATTTAATTATTTTCCTCCCGGTTGAAATTAATTTAGTGGGTGCCATGGCCTGGCATGAAGAGCTACAACACCCAGTCATGCTTCCTGTCTTTTTTGATATTGTTACCGGGAGAACAGTCTCTCGCATCAACCATGTATTGGAATTAGCAGACTGTGAAATAGAATAATTGGTTTTATTACACTGATCAGTTTGTATATTTGATCCTGTAATTTTATTTTGTTTGCATCTTTTCATAGCTTTTCCTGTTAATGACATTCTGTGAATTAAATATTTATTGATAAACTGCAGAAAAACTAGCAGCTTAATGGTAAACAAATCTCACAATACAATACAATACTCAGTTTTGGGTTTCATGGTACAATTCTTTTGTGATACATTTTGATCCATTATTGCTGTATTTACTAAAGAAATTATAGTGTTCCCATACAGGAGACATGTCAAACTACTATTTGGGTTTCTACAGCTCAGACTTGACCTCTTTATTCATCATTTATGTGTAGTTTTCTAAAGAGGACTGATGGTGCTTTGCAAAAAGACAATATGACAGAAGTATATCATTATGTTCTAAGATGGTAAAAATGAAGAATCTTGGTCAGTGGAAAGTTAACCACTCCCTATAGAAGTTTTACAGAGACTGTAATTTTTTTAAAGTTAAAAAAAGTTAATTTGGTTGTGATTTTATTTTAAGTATGAATATTCTTTTAATGTTTGTGTCTATGTGTTGCTACATTCTGAAATTTCTGAACAAAAAATGAGCATCTGAATACATTATGTGGCCTTTAAAACAAATGGCTATGATCTTTATCACAGCATGCTGTCATTAAAGAACAGTTTCAACTCAAGATTTGGCCCCTGAGCAAATTATGCTGTTTTACTGAAACAAATAGAATCCAGTCAAAACTGTAATTTGTTACACATTATGCACATTGCACTGACACTGGCTTTAGTTCTCTGTGATCATGTAGATTAAAGCTATTTTAACTCCAGTTCTAAACACTGTCAAGTTGCTAACAGGGTCACTGATATCTATAGCAATTCATCTGTATTTTAAGGTTTGTGAAAATTGTGAAAGCCAAGGAGAAACTGGCTGATTTATAGGTAATACAGCATCTTACGCACTTAACTGTGCTTGCCTACACTTGGTCAGTTTATAGTCTTGAAGCACAGAAGAGAAAAACCAGTCCCCAGAGTAAGCCAGACATGTGCAGCCTTCACCCTAGCTATGAGTCACTCTGAAGCCAAAGCAGGATGTAAAGTTGTGTCCTGTCCTCCACACAGAGGCCAAACAATAACAGTTATGCCAAAGAGAACATTTTTAGATCAGTCAACTTTTCAGGCATTGACTACACATGCCCAGCCTGCAACAGGTTTACTTCACTTAAGCCCTATGGTATGTATAATGCAAATCCAGCTTTAAACTTATATTTTGCATGTGCCAGCTGTCAATGCTGCCTAGTAAGGGGCATTCTAGAGTTCAACAAAGTGATTTGAGTCATTGGGGTCAGTTGACAATAAAGATTTGGATCACTGACGTCCTAAATTATTTATTTCATTGAACATCAGTAGATTAGAGAAATTTTGACGATAACAGGCCATTTAGCCCTAACAAACTTACCAGTCTCGTCCACGTAATTTCTTCAAAATATCATCAAATTGAGTTTTTAGGGCCCCTAAACTCTTACTTTCTATCAAACCACTTGATAGTTTATTTCATGGTTTCCTGTATGAAAAAAACTTTCTAAATTTAGTGGGATATTGAATCTTAACAAGTTACCATCTGTGTTCTTGTTTTAAGTAACAGGCTAGAACCAGTATAATAGTTGCATTCATCCATGTTTCCCCCAAAACTGTCTTAGCCATAGCAGGGGTGCAAGTCAGGAACAGTCCCTGGACAAGGCATCAGCCCATCACACCCACCCACCAGGGATCAATTTACCATCGCCAGTCCACGTATCCTGCATGTTTTTGGACTTTGGGAAGAAACTGAAGCACCCAGAGGAAAATCATCACACACAAGGAGACCAGGCAGTCTCTATGCAGTGAGCACCAGGGACTAGAATCCCAGTCTTCTTACTGTGATACAACAATGTTACTACCATGAAAATTCCTTTCATAATTTAAAAAATTTGTATTGTGTCAGATCTTTTATTTTGATTTTATTGATTTTATTAAAATCAAATAATATTCCATACAAATAAGTCAAGTTTTACAAAACTAGGTACGAAACAAATCAACCCCCACCCATGAGAAAGAGAGCTAGACCAGCAAAGAAAAACTTTAAACCATACTAAAAAAATAAGTAAATAGATAAATTAATAAATGATAACAATAAATAGAGTAATCTGCTTCCTCAATTAAAAAGCTTATTCTAAAATGTTATTGATTAGATCCTGTCAGGTTTTGAAAAAGGTTTGTACAGATCCTCTAAGTGAGAATTACAGTTAGGTCCATAAATATTTGGACAGAGACAACTTTTTTCTAATTTTGGTTCTGTACATTACCACAATGAATTTTAAATGAAACAACTCAGTTGCAGTTGAAGTGCAGACTTTCAGCTTCAGTTCAGTGGGGTGAACAAAACGATTGCATAAAAATGTGAGGCAACTAAAGCATTTTTTTAACACATTCCCTTTATTTCAAGGGTTCAAAAGTAATTGGACAATTGACTCAAAGACTATTTCATGGGCAGGTGTGGGCAAGTTCGTCGTTATGTCATTATCAATTAAGCAGATAAAAGGCCTGGAGCTGATTTGAGGTGTGGTGCTTGCATGTGGAAGATTTTGCTGTGAACAGACAACATGCGGTCAAAGGAGCTCTCCATGCAGGTGAAAGAAGCCACCCTTAAGCTGCGAAAACAGAAAAAACCCATCCGAGAAATTGCTACAATATTACGAGTGGCAAAATCTACAGTTTGGTACATTCCTGAGAAAGAAAGCAAGCACTGGTGAACTCAGCAACGCAAAAAGACCTGGACGTCCACGGAAGACAACAGTGGTGGATGATCGCAGAATCATTTCCATGGCAAAAAGAAACCCCTTCACAACAGCCAACCAAGTGAACAACACTGTCCAGGGGGTAGGCGTATCGATATCCAAGTCTACCATAAAGAGAAGACTGCATGAAAGTAAATACAGAGGGTGCACTGCAAGGTGCAAGCCATTCATAAGCCTCAAGAATAGAAAGGCTAGATTGGACCTTGCTAAAGAACATCTAAAAAAGCCAGCACAGTTCTGGAAAAACATTCTTTGGACAGATGAAACCAATATCAACCTCTACCAGAATGATGGCAAGGAAAAAGTATGGAGAAAGCGTGGAACAGCTCATTATCCAAAGCATACCACATCATCTGTAAAACACGATGGAGGCAGTGTGATGGCTTGGGCGTGCATGGCTGCCAGTGGCACTGGGACACTAGTGCTTATTGATGATGTGACACAGGACAGAAGCAGCCGAATGAATTCTGAGGTGTTCAGAGACATACTCAAATCCAGCTAAATGCAAAATCAAATTGATTGGACAAACATACAGATGGACAATGACCCAAAACATTCAGCCAAAGCAACCTAGGAGTTTATTAAAGCAAAGAAGTGGAAAATTCTTGAATGGCCAAGTCAGTCACCTGATCTTAACCTAATTGAGCAAGGATTTCATTTGTTGAAGACCAAACTTCGGACAGAAAGGCCCACAAGCAAACAGCAACTGAAAGCTGCTGTAGTAAAGGCCTGGCAGAGCATTAAAAAGGAGGAAACCCAGCATCTGGTGATGTCCATGAGTTCAAGACTTCAGGCTGTCATTGCCAGCAGAGGGTTTTCAACCAAGTATTAGAAATGAACATTTTATTTCCAGTTATTTAATTTGTCCAATTACTTTTGAGCCCCTGAAATGAAGGGATTGTGTTAAAAAAATGTTTTAGTTGCCTCACATTTTTATGCAATCATTTTGTTCATCCCACTGAATTAAAGCTGAAAGTCTGCACTTCAACTGCATCTGAGTTGTTTCATTTAAAATTCATAGTGGTAATGTACAGAACCAAAATTAGAAAAACGTTGTTTCTGTCCAAATATTTATTTATTTATTATTTTTTCCAGTTTCAGATAATATATAACATCAGTTACTCACTGACTTAAAATAGGAGAGTTAGGATTCTTCCAGTTGAGCAAGTTAAGTCTACGTGCCAATAGTGTAGTAAAAGCAATTACAGTTTGTTTGACCTTCTCCACTTTAAGCCCATCTGGAAGTAACACCAAACACGGCTATTAATAGATTAGGAAGAATTGTGACACCAGGGCTGTCTGAAAGGCATTTAAAGATTTTGGTCCAGAATGATGTTAATTTGGTGCACGCCCAAAACATGTGACCCAGAGAGGCTGGAACTTGATTGCAATGTTCGCAGGTTGGATCTTGCCATAGAAACATTTTGGACATTTTGTTAAACGAGACAGATGTGCTCGATATATAATTTTAAGTTGAATAATTGTATACTTTGCACATGTGGAGCTCGAGTGAATTCTGTGCATTGCTACATTCCACTCCTTTTCTTAGATGTTGAGTGAGAGATCCTTTTCCCTCTGTACTCTTGGATCTTTGAAAGGGAGGGACTGTAAAATGTTTTTATATATTAGGGAGATGTTGTCGGAGTCCTCAAGACTGATCAATATTTGTTCATGCATAGAGGTAGGTGGGTCGTGAGGAAAACTGGCCAGGTTTTGTTTAACAAAGTTTCTGATTTGAAGGTAATGAAATAAATGTGTTGTTGGAAAGTTAAATTTGGAGTGTAATTGTTTGTAGGATGCAAAGATGTTGTCTATGTACAGATCTCTAAGTGATTTAATCCCAAATGTTTTCCAGCCATTAAAAACTGTGTACGTTTGAGAGGGTGGAAAAAGGTGGTTCTCGTTCAGAGGTGCCACAGATAAAAGCTTCTCTATCTTAAAATACTTCCTACATTGGTTCCATATTCTGAGTGAGTGAAGCACAATTGGGTTGTTAGTATATTGGCGATGACTTGTACTTATTGGGGTACAAAGCAAGGAATATAAAGAAGTACTGACAAGATTTAATGTTCTATTGCAGACCAAGCCTGTGTATGTTCATGTATTTGTGTCCATGTCCAGGTTTTTAAAGCTTGTATATTTGCTGCCAAATAATAAAATTGAAAGTTAGGTACAGTCATGCCACCTTTCACCTTAGGTCTTTGTAGGGTCGCCCTTTGGATATGTGGTTGTTTTGAATTCCAAATAAATGAGGTTATGGTTGAATCTAATTTCTTAAAAAATTATTTATTGCTGTATATTGGAATGTTTTGAAATAAAAAAGAAGCTTAGGATGGATATTCATCTTAAAAATGTTAATTCTTTCAGCTAAAGTGAGATGAAGGGTAGACCATCTATGGAAGTCTTGCTTAATTTTTTCCATACAGACAGCACTATTTTGTTGTTAAAGAGCTTTATGTTTACTTGTAATGTTTACCCTTGGGTATTTAAACTGATCTCTTTATCTCATAAGCATTTTGACAGTGAACTCCAGTGGCTCAATGGCGATTGCAAAAAGCAGTGGTGACAAGGAGCATCCTAAAGTAGTCTGAATTAATGTTGTTAATACAAGCTGAAGCTTCTGGACTGGTATACAGTAGTTTGAATCTTGCACAAATGTTCGAACCTAACCCAAATTTCTCCAATGTAGTGAAAAGGTAGTTCCATTCAATCATATCAAATGCTTTTTCTGCATCTAACGATAATAATATCTCCGTGGTGTTGGACTTTGTGGTTGAATGTATTATTAAAGTGTCTGCCTTTAATAAATCCAGTTTGGTCTTGTGATATTACTGAAGGAAGCACTTTCTCTATCATTCTAGCTAGGACTTTGGAGAGTATCTTAACGTCATTATTCAGAAGTGAAATTGGTCTATATGATGCACATTGTAATAAGTCCTTATTTTGTTTAGGACAGACGGTAATTAATGCTTGGTGAAAAGTTTGAGGTAGAATTTTATTGTCTGTAGCTTCTGTAAATGTTGCTAATAAAAGTGGAGCTAGCTGAGTTGAGAATTCTTATAAAATTCAGTAGGGTAGCCATCAGGGCCTGCTGCTTTCTCACTCTAAAATGAGTTTATAGCATCTGGTAATCCTGAAGCCAGAGGTTTATCCAATTCCTCTGCACTGAGAGTATCTATTTATTTCTGGTATCTGTAATGCATCCAGAAATGCATTAGATTGCATCTTGTCTTATTTAAACTCAGTAGAACATAGTAGTCTCTAAATGTGTGCATCATATTTTCATGGTCAATGATTTTGTCTCCGTCTGTGTTAGTGATTGCTGGGATTGCATTGCGAACTTCCTGCATGTGGATTTGTTGAGCTAAGATCTTATTAGCTTTCTCTCCATGTCCATAGTAATGATATCTCTCTATTATAAAAGGAAATCTTGAGACAAGGCTTTTTGCCAAGAGATTTTTTTCAAGTCCCACGAGACAAGACTTTTGCCATGAGATTTTTTCAAGTCACGCCCTTGGTCCACTCAGCTGTCATTCGTGTGAATGCTTTTGTCAGACACAGTTCCTGTGCTCTCGGCTCTTATAAATTTTTACGTTTTTCTCATTTAAAGTCGTTTATGAAAAATCCTCAGTTTCATCGTTTAAAGAAGCTTTTGTGGAGAATAATTTTAGACATGAAATCTAATTGTTTCCATCGATGTAGTCCTTTTCTGGACAATAACTTTATACGTTCTAGATGACACCTCAACAACTAAGTGAAGAAGAAAGGGCAGTGAGTCGAAAAGAGGCCCAAAAGCGTTGGAAAGAAAAGAATTCAAAAAGAACAATAATAATTTAAGTGCAAATTTGGAAAATAAGGAAAGTAATAATCAGCCCGGACCAAGTGGAATTGAAAACTAGCAGGTCAAACCGAGGTCAGAAATAAAAGATAAAGAGTAGAAGACAAAGTAGAATGTTGAAAAGAGGTTCAAAAACTTTGGCACGATACACATGCTGACCAGGTTAGAGATTATGAAAGTACTAAAATTCGAAAGTCTCAAACAAACGGAAATTATTACTTGGTGAAACAAAAGAACAGCGAAAAGAGATTGAATATATGGACATAGTTGATATGACAGAAGTATGTAGATATTGTTTGGCTTTAAATTTTACGTCGGAGACTTGTAGATTGTCTAATTTGTGTTGCCATCAGAGAAAAGTTGTGTTTCTTCCCAATAAATAGGCGTATCCGCGAGAATTAAAAGATCTGTTGTTGGTGAAAGTGAAATCCACAAACACTACAAGCAAAATTTCTGAATCTACAATAATCTGTTCGCGATCGCAACATTCAATGCTCAAAACGTAAGTTTACACAATTCAGGATTATACGTTATGAGAATCTGTGGTCCCACAACAATTAAAGCTACCACAAGTTTAATTTCCAAGAAATCACAATTCAGTCAGGTTTATATTTATGATCACGGAGAAGTGATGCAACATAGAATCGAAAGATTAAACGATCGGACGTATTAGAAATTCTACAGCCAATAATGGATACAAATCCATACGTATAAAAAGTATCTCACTTTACACAGAATTTATCTGCAAAATACGGACAAAGAAGTTTTCTTGGATTTCTATATGAATTTGAAAGAGCACGGTCGCATTTATAATAAAACAACATGTGACGAATTGTTAGCGATAATAGTTTTGAAAGACGGAGATTTCCAAGACAGAAGTTTAAAAAGTATTTGCGTGTTAATTTCAAAGCCAAACAGAACGAAAAAGTATAACTCAATGAATACCTCTAATGCAACATGAAACATAATTTTATTTAAATTTATTACGTTGTACTATTTTTTACTATGGTTAATTTCTCGCTGTAATGTAAAATAGTTCTATTATGCATATGTAACAGTTCCCATGAAAATAACAATATGTTTAAATTGTTCATACGCTTACCCTTACACGAACGGCAGAGACGCGATGTGGCTGGCGCATAGCGCCCACACGGTGGTTGGCGAACGAAGCGAGCAGGGGGCAGAGTCCCCTAGTTTTGATTTAAATTGAGTTGTTCAGTTTCTTTAGTTGTTAAGAGGTTTATTTCTGAATACAGAGCCTGTCTTTTCCTATGAAGTGCCTCACTTGGACACCTGGCATGTTCTTGATCTATTCTGGTAATTTCACTGATTAGCTCTGATATCTTCTTGGTTTCCAATTTATTTCTGTGGGAAAGATATGAGATAATCTGTCCTCTTAAGAAAGCCTTCAGAGTTTCCCAGAGTATTCCTGCAGAAACCTCTGAGGATGTATTTGTCTCTCTATTATAAAAAAAAAATCTTGGGAGGGAGATGAGGGAGACGAGACGCGATCTTCTCGGAAGACATTTTGACGTCACGCGAAACAATGCAGTGAGACAAAAGGACAGCTGCTGTACAGGCTTTTAAATGAACGACGTGCAGCGTGACAAGCAGAACATGTAGCTCGCCAGCAGCAGCAGAAAGACAGCAGCTGAAATGACTGCAACTCCTTTAGTTGCGTTCAGCCCCCCCTTCACAATGCGAGCAGCGTTATATGTCCCACTCCCGGGGCTGGAAATAAAGAACAAAGAGTAGATGACAAAGTAGAATGTCGTAAAGAATTCAAAATTGTTACAACAGGTTAGAGGTAATGGAATTACGAAAATTCCAAAGTCTCAAAAAAAAAGTATAGGAAAGATCGCATAAGCGCAAACTAATGGAAATTATTACTCGGTGAAATAACGGAACACCGAAAAGAGATCGAATATATTGTTCGGATTTAAACTTAAAGTTAGAGACTTGAAGATCATCTAATTCATGTTGCCAGCGAGAATTAAAAGATTCCAAAAACGTTGCGGTATGAAGTCCCGTGAGATGGAGACTTTTAACATGAGATTCTTACAAGCCACGCCCTACTTACAACTATTTTCAAACAAGACCACAGTCATCTAACCTCAGTCGTGTGAATGCTTTTGTCAGACACACTTCCTGTGCTTTCAGCTCTTAAAAATTTTATCAGGACAATAATTTTATACTTTCTAGATGACACGTCAATGACAAAGCAAAGAAGAAAGAGCATGGACAAACATTCGAGAAAGTCATTTTATTTATTAGAGAGAAAGAAACGATATTCACTCACAGGCAGTTATACGTTGCATTGTCACGATGTAAGTCCAAACACGACATCAAAATTCAATGCGATCTTGAAGAAAAATTAATTCCAAATATTGTTTTTTTACAAAAGTTTTAAAGTAAAAGTGAAAATAATGCATATGTAACAATTCCCATGAAAGTAACAATCTCTTTAAATTTTATATCCGGTAAACCAAACCCGGAGGTGGGCGAGCAAAGCGAGCAGGGGGCAGAGCCCCCTAGTCTCTAAAAAAATTGATTTGTTTGGACATAAATTTTGTACAGTTCTCGTCTGTTAATAAAAGTGGGTTAAGACACCATCTGCAAGATGAGTATGTGGGGCATAATGATTTTAGCTCCAAGATCAAAGGGGTGTGGTCAGAGATAACAATAGCATCATACTTACAAGATTTAATTGTAGGCAGGAAATTGTTATCTACAAAGAAATAATCAATTCACTTTACAGTTAAGTAAATTACCCATGACAGTCACATATATCCCTTCAGGATTAGATATTACATCTGATACTGCAGTTGAGACTATTCTGTGTATAAGAATTCCCATACTTCTAGTTTTCTTTGTAAAGCAGAAATGGAATATTTGGCCAGTCCAGTCTCTGTGCAGCCGAAACTGATCCTTGCTTTTAATACGTGGGTCTCATGTAAAAATACTATTTTAGCGTTTAGACCGGTTAGATGAGAGAATACTTTCTTTCTTTTTAATTTGTGATTCAGACCTTTAACATTCCAGCTAACAAAGTTAACTGTTCGGTCATGGAGACAATGCTTCTGAACTTTTGTTGTCTTTTTGTAGTCTTAACTGAATATAAGACAGCTGTGACCTTAATTTCCAATTTTCCCAGGAGTTATTGCCATGAAGCCTATTGTTACGTTGGCACTTATAATTATAAGGATTTAAAGGATAGATAGCTTGCTGTCTTTCTCTCCCTCTCCTAAGTCCCCCCGCCCCTCCATTTTGCCTCCCCACGTGAGGCTGGACCACACTTCACAAAGTCCTAGTCCTCTGACATACCTAAAGACAGAGCACATCCAAAACAAAACAAGTCCCCCAGTAGCGGCATATGAGGATTAAAATTGAGATTGTCACAATGCAAGTTCTGCTCCATGCTCCTGCTTCTCTTCAGGGAGCCTCTCGAACCCAACACCGTCGATAATGTAACCGGATGAGCTGGACAATAAGGACACTAAACGATGCAAGGGGAAGGTGCAAAGTGCATACAGTGCTTTTATTGAAACAAACAAAGTGTCCAATTAAATAGTGCAGTTTTTCCAAAGTGTTCATAAATAATAATCCATAAAAAAATACTGTAGGTAATATCAAAATGTTTAAAACAAGGCTAAAACAAGATTAAAATCCTGTAGCAGACATTGGGGTCACACCAGCCAAGCATAGCTCCTTCCCAGTCTCTCCAGCTCACCCAAGGTATGCTCGATTGAACCCACTCTTCTATAAAATCAGTGGGAGCGATCCTGTCCCTCGAGTGCCAATCACTTACTCTATCACAGGACCCCTGATCGTGCTGACCTCTTTCATCAGATGGCTGGCTAGCTCGTCTGCTCTCTTACACTGCCCCCAATGCCGCACTTAGGCTCTCCTATCCTCTTTTTTTCACGTCTCCTTCTGTTTCTCTGTGCCGGCCTGTTCTTATACGGCTCCGTGGACGCAGTGCCTCAATCGTGCACCGCAGGAAGCCAATTAAACAATTGAGAATGATCAAACCCTCACGTGCAGGTGCGACTCGCCCCAATTACCTCATCAACTTTCCGCGACTGCACGATCGCGCATTGACACGGCCAAATGGATTATTTTAAAAGCCACAGTTTCATAGCCGTGGACCTGCTACATCACAGAGGTATCTATTGGCAATACAGTCCACAAATACTATAAGCATAAAATATAATCTTAAACATCCTTGAGATAGTAAACCCAGGGAATGATGTTAAAAAGTAGCCCTGGATAAGCATAGTAAGCCCTAATACAATAAACCAAGGGTATTATGTTAAACAGTCTCCTTAAAAAAAATAAAATAAAATAAAAAAAAAAAGTTTTACACATACATACATATGTGCATATAATTGTAATTAAAGCATAAATAAAAAGTGGCTGAGAAGGGAAAAAGATGTATAATTATGGTACCAGTATCATTGCAAGTGGATCAAGCAGCTGGTAAGGTCTTCTTTGCCATGACAGGATACAACTCACAATTGTATTTCAAAAAAGTGTTGGGATCAGTTTTCTTAGCTCTTTTTCTGCTTCCTCAGTAGAGGTAAGAATGTAGAGCCTGCCTTGAATGTCCACTTTCAGTTTGGTAGGATACAAGAGGCTGCATCTGATCTCGGCTTTCTGTAAGCTCTGTTTAATGTTGTAAAAAGCAGCACTTTTAGCAGCTGTTGAGGGTGAGAAATCAGGGAAAATATGAATGTGGTTATTTTCAAATATAATCTCTTGTTTTTGTCTGAGAAGTAATATTATTTTTAATTTAGATTGTAATTTTTCGAAAGCGCAAAATAAGAGTCCTAGGTTTATCCCCGTTAATCCCCATGTGTGGCAAGCTGCTGCTATCTCTGTGTCTGATTTGAAGTCCTCTCCAATTATTTTAGAGAATAGTTCAGCTACGAATTTCACTGGGTTTGAACTTTCATGATTCTCTTTCTTTCGTACTTTATATCTTTCTTGAGCTCCTCTATGTCTTGAGTGGTGGCCATTGTGGCGATCATTACCTTCAGTTCGGACAGATCGTTTCAGTCTTCGTGCTCCACGGGTGAAATGGCAAACCCAGATAACGTTGATGTTCCTGGCTCGCGAGGAGTAGATGACAACACTGAAGGCAAGGCCATTTTCAGTTTCAGTGAATCTTCTGGAATCGACAAGCTTTCGTGACCTAAATCACTTGCACATTTACTCCCACTTTCGCTCTCAGCTGGAGATGATGCAGCCGCACCAGGTCCCAGGAAATCTGTGCTTTCACCTGTCTGTTCCAGGTCAGTCTCTGTAAGGCCGTACCTTGAATTTGGACTTGATGCCTGTCTAGGCTTGGATGAAGCTTTAGCTTTCTTTTCCATTTCTTTCTTTGCCCCTTTCCTGCCTCTCATGTTTATATATGCTTGCATATATACTGTAAATAAACTTCCTTGGGTTGGGTAAATACAGGATACCTCGGGATGATAAAAAATAAGAGAAAAAATAACACTGCTGCTAACGGAGTTCCGCTTCAAACGTCCATCTCCCGTAATGGACGAGACCAATTCAATGTATTCTGTCATGTGATTACACATGTGTAATCTCCATGTGGTTAAACTGAAAGGCTCAGCTCCTCCAATCTTTAATTAGAACTCATATCTTGCAGTTTTGGAATCAGCCTAATCACTCTCCTCTAGACGTTCGATAGCGCTGCTATGTAGTTTCTGTAGCACAGAGACAAAAATGGCACACACAACTCCAAATGAGCTCACATTAGATATATAACTTAAGAAAAACCTTCTTTGATTCATATTTTGCATGTCCGGAACACTATATAGCTGCACATTCTGTTAGCTTTCTCATAGGCTTCTGTTTAATGTAGATAGTGATGTGTCCACTGTGACTCCCAGGTTCTTCTCATAATGGGTACTTTTAAACTTTAGACCTTCCATTGTCTATTCAAATCTAATATTTTTACTTCCTAAATGTAATACCACAAGTTTGTCAAAGTCTTCTGCAATAATTTAGCCGATTTTACATTAGCTGCCCTTCTACCTAGTTTGGCATCATCTGCAAACTTAACCAGCCTACTGGTTATATTCTAGCTCAGATTGTTTATGTTTATTAAAAAGAGCAGTGGCCCCAGCATTGACCCCTGAGGGGCACCATTTCTAATATCACCTAATCCTCGTACCTTAACCATTTTCACTAAGTACCAGTAGGTTACATTCCTATCTTACCACCAACTACAAAAAATAATGAATTAGTGCACAAGTACCAGGCTGTTTTAATGATAAATACCGGCTAATTTCATCAGAATACAAATGAAAGTTAATACTATGTTACCAAATAATTCTTCCTAATGTTAACATAAAAAAGTAGAGCTGGTGCTAACATGAGCCCTAAGAGACACCATATCTAATGTCAGACAGGAATTAGTGGGTATGGTCATCAAAGGTCTGTAGGTATTAAAAGGGATTTCAAGTACGAATAATGCTCCACCGCTCAAGTAAATTCTTAAGCCCAGGCATGTCAAACTCACTACCATGGGTGGGCCGCTTCGACTGCCATACGTGCGTCAGCGGGCCGCACTGTAACAAATACTATTACACTATTATACAAAGTTACTGTAGCTTTCTTTCCAATACTGAAAACTTTAAAAAAATGTAACACTTAAAAGTTTAAAGTTTAAAGAAAAGCAATTTATTTCCATACAGTCTCCATACAACAGTGTAGAATTAGAGTCTTAGCCTCTTAGCTAGGTCTTTATTATATTATATTCATTATATTATATTCATTGCTTATATAGGAGCCTTACAGTGTGAGATTTATTTCTTTTGTCCCGACACTTGGCATCTCTTGTTAGTAACCAGTTCGTCAATATCAGGCTTGAAATCTTGTGCAGGTGCAACTTTTATGAGGGATGAAAGGTGCTCGACAGTAAGTCTTGAGCGATGTAGGGTTTTGGTAGCTTTCATTAATGAAAACAATTGTTCACAAAGGTAAGTGCTTCCAAACATTGACAGTACTCTCGATGCCAACTTACGGATCTGCACATACGAGGGTGGCAGGTAAGCATACAAGCCTGGCACACCAACTTCGTTGTATTTTGCCTTCAGAATAGAATCTGACTGCACTTCAATCAATTCAATTTGGATATTCTCAGGCGCATTCTCAACGTTGTAAGAGAACAGCGCAATGCCCTGTTTGTGTGAACTGAAATCACAAAAACGCTCACTGAATTCATTGCTCTGTAATTCAAGTTGGAAAACAAATCCTCCAAAAATCTAATTTTACTTTACTAAGTTTACTTCAAAGTTTATATTGTAAAATAAGCCGATATGCAAAAAGCCACCTGATCTACAATAATTTTACAAACTCAAAATCACAAAAATATGTTAATAAACAACTCATCAACTTCTCGCGTCCACTTCAGATCTTCAGCTGTAGTCTGCACTAATTGTTCGTTACAATACTAGCACAAAATTGCATGAAACTAGAGCAAAAAAATGTGAAAATATGCGGGCTATTACTACTCGTGATGGTCAGTTCTGCCCAGTGGCCAGCCTCAGCAGTCCAGTCAGTAGTGTAGCCTTAGCAGAGGCGGCTCTAGGCTCGTGGCAGCCCTGGGCAGAGAAAGAATCGGTGGCCCCTTCGCCTGGCAATGTCAATACGGTATCTTATGCACGGCGGATGGCCACATCCGTTGCGGATACTGCATAGCCGCCTCGTGCTCATGACATGCTTCTATATACGCGTGTCCGTAACTTGAAAACCAAGTGGCGGTCCATGATATTCTCATTACGGCAGAACGTTATAATACTACATATAGCTTACTGCTCCGACTCTAGCGACATTTGTAAATACAGCGTACTAATTAACAAGAAACACAATGTTTTTCAGCCACATTGCCGTCAGCTGTGTCGTTATTTTCTCTTTCTGTTTTATATTCAATATATATTGGCGTGGCGGCCCCTGGGATTTGGCGGCACTGTGCAGGTGCACAGTTTGCACATGCCTAAGGCCGCCCTTGCTGCCCGCTGCTGCAGCCTAGCACTTCAGTTGTGACGCTGTGGCTCATTAACTTTGGTCAAGGCTCGTGGCTATACTAGCAGATGATGTTTCCGGTACCGTAATGCCATGGGAAAACTTTTGTCAGAAGGCAGAAGTAAGAAAATTCAATAAGTAACACCGAAGATGCAGAATGATTCAATCACAAACGATAGTAATCATTTTGTACAAGTTCAGTGCTAACAAGGATCTGTTATGTAGGCCGCACAGATTTCTGTTGTGGGCTTCATGCGGCCCGGGGGCCGCGTTTTTGACATGCCTGCTTAAGCCTATGCTAGAATGATATGGGAAATTACATCAAACATTAAACTTAAATCTAAAAGAAAAGAGATGGTAACCTTATTTCATTAGAGGACAATAGATTTCAATTTACAAAATGAGGTAAGACCTGCGGTGGGTTGGCACCCTGCCCAGGATTGGTTCCCTGCCTTGTGCCCTGTGTTGGCTGGGATTGGCTCCAGCAGACCCCTGTGACACTGTGTTCGGATTCAGCGGGTTGGATAATGGATGGATGGATGGATGGAAAATGAGGTAAGACTCCTTCTGCATAGTGACTACTGCAAAATGCAGACTAAAATTTTTCATAAATGTTGTATTTCTTTAAAAAGAATGACCAGTCTTGCAATTTTGACTAGAATATTTAAATTAGTTATATTTTGTTATTTTCAATAAATTTCTAAACAATGAATGAATTGGGGACAGTGCAGTTAACTAAAGGATTGTTCTTTATAATCAGAATGGGTTATGCATCTGCTTTCGATTAGTTAGAAGCGGGTCTAAGAATTGGGGTGTTGGGTTGGCACAGTCTTATGTGTTGACACTGCTATTTCATAGCTCAGAGAGACTCTAGGCTCCTAATCGCAGCCTGATAACTGACTTTGTGGAGTTCCCTTGTGTTTTCTTCAGCAACCCAAATATCTTCAAAGTTATTGGCCCCAGTATAAGTGAGTTTTGGAGTGTTTTTGATCGTGTCTAGCAATGGAATAGAATCTCATCTGATTCTGATTACTTCCACTATAGGCCCTGGACTCCCTTGGCCTTCAGTGGTTCCTGATGGATTAATGGACAGGCAAGCGGTAGGATTAATTTTGGAAATTGGTTCTGGAATTTAAATGTGCTAAGGTGCTATTTGCATGATGTGATATGTCATAATTCAGGAGTATTGGATCTGGAAGGTCCCACAGTCCAAAGACATGCAGGTTAGGTCGATTGGCGATTCTAAATTGGGCCTAGTGTGTGCTTGGTGTGTGGGTGTGTGTGTGTGTGTGTCCTGCGGTGGGCTGGCGCCCTGCCCGGGATTTGTTCCCTGCCTTGCGCCCTGTGTTGGCTGGGATTGGCTCCAGCAGACCCCCGTGACCCTGTGTTTGGATTCAGCGGGTTGGAAAATGGATGGATGGATGGATCTGGAAGGTGGCTGCTTAATTGGCAAAACTGTGCTACAATATTATTTCAGCTCATTTCTAAGTATCCGGTATGTCTGGAGGTTTTCATATATAACATTGAAGTAGTCTTGGTAAGAACTAGAAAGTGTATATTACATATATACTATATCCTCAGTTATGCAGTAGGAACTTTCTCCAAACTTTTCTTCTCCAAACCTCTATTGCGTTGTGCATAACTACATACGATTTTTGGGTTATGTCTTTGAAAAGTGGTAGCCATAGGAAGATGCAACATTCCCTTTTAAACCTTTGTGCAAAGATTCGTACCTTAGCAGTGACCACCTGAAACTTACTTACAGTAGATGGTCAGAGAGCTTTCACTGGGATTTTGGAAGTTAATTGGTTTTCCAGGATGCCTTTGTGTTTTGATGCCAGGTTATTTTCAGTTGAGATGTGCTCCTTATTCTTAATTTACACTTAAACCTAAAATTTGCCATTTGTGAACATGTTTATTCATTTTTATATACATCAAACCTCTTGCTTTGCTTCCCACTACTGATTTTCCTTAGTCTTAGAAATTCTTGTACTTGCTTCATACTGAGTTGACCAATCACAATTTCATCAATATCAGGCTGTTTTTTTCCACAACTAAGAAAACAAATTAGCAGTAGCAAAGAAAACGATTCCCGCAAATACAGTGTGCCCAACATTGTGAATAATCTATACACTGACAACTCCAACAGAAAAACGAATTACTTCTAAACGTGGAAGAGATGCACACCTGGTAACTGTACCTTGCTGTTATACTCAAGGATCATTTTGCAACTGGACTGATAGGGCTGTAAAGAAGGGACATTTTAACGTCTGGGCTGGAGTACCTAAGCATCTGCTAAGCTACTGTAAGAGTTTTAGATAATAAAGTCTTTTTCTCATTGCAGTTACTCGTAGTTGGTGGATCATTTGGACTGCGAGAGTTTACTCAAATTCGATACGATGCTCAGAAGATTCAAAGAAAGGTGAGGATTATTGATAAGTATATTTACTTTACCTAACAGAAGCCACCACCTAAAAGATGTAAAGAGAACTTGGATTAAACTGTTGCAGATTAATCAACTTTGAACCCTGATATTTTTGGGGTAAGGCAGGGGCTGTTCCTTGTATTTATTTTTTCATGTCTGATATATGAAACAGAACATGGGAATTCTATTCATGTTTCCGATAAGTTTTATGTGTGTGTTTTAAACTAAACCTAAATGACACAAAGGCAAACATTTGCTTATTTATGAGTATAAATTTTGCAGATTTATTCTATCGAAGATAACATAAGATTTAGATTTGAATGGAGCAATAACTATAGCAATTCTAAACTAGACAAAAAAAGCATAATATGGATTTGAAACTGATTTTCATTTCAGTTTTTAGGATCATGTGAGGTCAGAGTCTTTCCTCTGGGTGCTCCTGTTTCCACAGTCCAAAAACATGCAGCTTATGTGGATTGGTGAAGTTAAACTGTTCCTAGTGTATGTGTATGTGTTTGTCTGTGTGTGTGTCCATGCTGCAATGGACTGGGGTCCAGTCCTGGCATTGTTCCTGCCATGTACCTGTGCATGCTGGGATAGGCTGTTGCTTCCCTGCCACCCAGCCCACGATAAAGCAGGTTTGGAATACAGAAGAGTTGATGGATGGATGGAAGGCCAGAGTCTGTTCTAGTAGCATTGTGTAGAATGTATTAAGCAACCAAGGTTCCATGTCCATTCCAGGACATTTTTTCACACAACAATGGTACCATTTAGTCACCATTTAACCTATCAAGCAAGTCTATTAGCTATGAGTAGAAAACCAAGCAAGACAAGGCAAGAACATGTAAACTCTGCACAAGCTTTAGTTAGTCTGAGATTTAAATTTTGTGTTTTGGTGCTGTGAGGTAGCAGTCCTAACTGCTGCTCCAGCATTTTGCCCCAAATTAAGAAACAAAGGACATTGCATTTGCTATGGCCATTTTCAAAGATATTTCCATTTGCAGTTTTTTTGTTTATGCCTTATTGCTGTATTATTAATATTACTAGGGGGCTCCACCCCCTGCTCGCTTCGCTCGCCAACCCCTGGTGTTGGGAAATGACAAAGAGCGTGATGTATGAATGAGATATAGAATAGTGTGAAGGTGTAGATGATGCAAATAGAAAGCAAACAATAAAGTGTGTGGCATAGTGTAAAGATTTATTGGAGAATTTCTTTGTACACGCCGTTTAAGTGTAAAAGGTAATTCCAGGTCAGAACTTGTAAGGTCAATGAAGATGGTCATTGTCGTGATCAGAGTCAAGTTTGTCAGAGCTTAGAAAGAGTTGTGTCTCTCCAGGAAGTAATGCAATGACTTGGGTATTTATGTTTTCCACATTAATATTTTTTGGACATAATATAGTGCGTTGTGTTAAAAGGGGCATTTGGTCTAATGAGATTGCTTCTCTGTAACTAAGTCGTCGCAGATAAAGGCTTGAGGAATTGTAATAATATCTGGGTGAAGTCTATCTGTATTGGTGAGTGTACCATCTCCCAGTTGTAATAACCAATTGTTATGATCTGGATGTGGACATCGCATGTTTTGTACTAACTGTATCTTTTGAAAGCAATGCCAATTGTCTGCGTATTTTAAGGTGCACTGAACAATAGCTGAGCGCATGGCATGTGGAACAATAGCTAAGCACTGTCTAAAATCTCCTCCTAATAAAAGTACCTTTCCTCCAAAGGGAATATTATTATTCATCAACGTTTGTAGAAGTTTATGAATGGTGTTGAGTAAGTGACTGGATGCCATTGTACATTCATCAATAATTAACAGTTTTGCAAGACGGATGTCACGTGCAGTGCTACTGTTTCTGTTCATAGTGGATAGCGATTTGTAGGATCTAATGCAGTTCATAAAGTTTTTACTTTCAGGTACATCGTTAGTTAGAAGGTTCTGTGGATATTCAGGATATGAATGTAAAGGAGGCAGTCTAATTTGACCCATTTGAGAACAACGTGTAAATTCATTACTTGTATTGCTAGTTGTTTCTTCAGGGAAGTTAAGTGAATGACAATGATTGCAAATGACATTCATTAATCCCAATGAATTTTCCTGAATAGTGGACTCATTATTGAACGCGTTGTCAGCTAACGCAAGCGTTTAGCAGGTGTCTGTCGTTGATGTCCGCGACGTGTATGTTTTGCTTGTGCCGTTTGAGAGGCGCGTCGTTGTATGTCCAGTATTTGGGACGTGTTGTTTTGGAGCTGTAATCGATTTGCCTGTGCTGTGTGAGAAGCCCGTTGTAGTTTACGGCGTGCATTGTTTGTATTGAGCCTTGCCCGTTTTTGTATGTCGGTCAGTTGAGCTTTCTCTTTTTGGAGTCTTGCCTGCTTGTTTTCCGGCATTTGAGATGCGCGGTGTAGACGTCTGCGTTTATTTATTTTGTCCCCTCGCTGCCGTTTCTGTATGTCTGAGACGGGAGGTGTTTCGTTTTGAAGCCGTGCCTGTTTCGATGCAGCACCGTGAGACGCGCCCTGCATGCGTCTACGTTCAGTGTGTCTGTCCATTTGGGTTCGTTTCTGTAACTGTGTTAGTTGAGCTTTGCGTTTTTGGAGCCGAGACATTTTTTCTTCTAGAAATATGGATAAGTAATAAGGAGGATCGCACTCACTGTTAATATGGAGCCTTTTCTGCGGTTGAACGGTTAATAGTGCCTCATTGTAATGAGATCCACCTATGCTGCATAGTGTGAATTGTGTTTGGTCCCGTTATCCGAGCGGTATCGTTTTGTACCCGTGATCGTGAATTCATGACTTGTTTGTTCTTGAGCGTGAGAAATATGGATAAGTAATAAGGAGGATCGCACTCATTGTTAATATGGAGCCTTTTCTGCGGTTGAACGGTTAATAGTGCCTCATTGTAATGAGATCTACCTATGCTGCATATTGTGAACGTGTTGAGATGACGTATGTTTAATACGGACGGTTCATTTAGAAATGGGGCTTTGTGTGTCATTTGTTATTTATGTTACTGTGGTCGTGGGTCTGAATCGTCGTTTTTGTGTACGTTTCGTGTGCTATGTCCGTAGTCTGTCCCGTTTCGTGTCCAATGGGCTTTGTGTGGTGTTCGCGGATTCTTTTTTTTTGTGTGCTAGGGGCTTGTTGAATCCTCCTCTTTGTGTGTGTCCCGTTTCGTGTGCAATGGGTTTCGTGCTCATTTTTTCTGTGGTCTGACTCTTTTTTTCTGTGCGTGACGCCTCATTTTTTATTTTACGTTGCATTCCATCCGGTTCCCGTTGCTTGCTTTGGGGGGGGTGGGGATTTGTGGGGCGCCTGCGCAGTACGTCTTTTGCGGCCACGGCCCATTGCCGGATGTCCCTGCGTCCATCCGGTTTAGCATTCTTGGTTAGTAATGTGGATTTGTAGAAAAAAGATCATTTTTTTAACAATACCATACATGAAAAGTATTGACTGACCAGTATGTATTTGTACATTAATTATAGAATAACAAAAACAAAAAGCCTTTTTCAATTTGATTTGGTAGTTATTAGACCAGAAAACCTTTATATTATATTTGTAAAACAGATGAACTCCCAGCACCTATAGTATATATTGGTCAGTAGTAGGGCTTATCTGCAATTTGTAATCAATAGGTTGTTCCAGTGTTTCCTCTAGAAAATTTGTGTTATTGGGTGGAATTGGTTTCTAACCAGGTGGGAAATGGTTGAACTCTTACAAAGGTGGCACAAATAAATAATTAAAGCAGTAAATAATAAACATTTTTAAAATTTTGTTGTAATAAAAGTGTACCCACCAAAACACATACATACAAATTTTAATTTAAATCTCAATCACACAAAAAGCATCCAAATTTTTATTTGAATTATATTTTCTAACTTGTTCAAATAATTAGGAGACCAGAACACTGTTGTTTGCTTTACCTAAGTACTACTGAGTTGGTGATCAAGGTTATTGGGCATGTCACCCACTAATTTCTGTGGTGGGCGAAACTCTGCATTTTCTTGCTGTAGACTGTTTCATGGTCAAGCAAGACTTGGAGTTAAAACCGAGACAATATTGGATTTTGTTTGGAGAATGTAAGCAGCATAATACCAAGGTGATTTGTGCTGCTGCTTCATGAATCTGATGTCTTGGGTTTAAAATTTGCATTTGGTTGTTGTCATCTGAATTTGCACCATCTTCCCATGTCTCAGTAGGTTTCCTCCAGGTACTTTGGTTTTCATCCCACATCCCCAAAGATGCTATTGTCAAGGTAATTGGCCAAGTGTGAGTGTATGTGGGTGTGGGTCTTTAATGGGCTGTTAGGGTAGTCTTTGCTCACTTTGCTGTTCTGAATTGAATTAATTAGGTTTGAGAATGTTTTGTTGTTTTATTAAAATGAAATAAATGAAATGCCCTGAAAGTACATTCTTTTAGAATGTGATCCCGTCTTACTGGTGAACTTACTAGTCAAAATTCTAACAGCTTATTTGCACATCATGCCAGAGAATGGCAGTACATGTATTTGCGTGACTGGTAGTATTATTGAAACAAAGTGCATAAATCATGGATGGCCAGTCCTGTCCCTAGAGAGCCACACTTGCTACAGGTTTTTAATCTTAACAATTAATTAAACAAAGTAATTCTTAATATAGAATATTATTCATAAAATAGAATCTCCCACTCAATTATAACACCTGATCTTTGTTCTTCTTATAATTCCATTGTTAGACATTCCTATTGTTGCATAATTTGCCTTCTTTAAAAAATTAATAAAATGTGTGGTGGAGTGGAAACAAGATTTAGAACCCTTTAGTCCCTCAGGTTTCCTTCACTTTAATTTTATTTCAAAATAAATTTTAAAATATCCACATAATGATGAAAACAGTAACATAGTGACAGCAGTGTAGCTGTTGACTATTTTGTCTTCTGAACATAGTTTTAATTGCTTGTTGGTTATGAAAAACTAATCAATTTAAAACAGATATGGATTAAAATGAAGGAAAAAAAGCACAAATGGAATCATCTCCTTTGCACTAAAAGCCCTGTCAGCAATAAGCTCTTTTTAACTGTCAGTGTTATTTTCTTACACTGTAGAGAAGGAGATGGGACCTGCCTTCTGATTAAATTATTCATTTAACAACAACAATTAAGAAACTGAAAATCTGTGTATCTCTAGGGCCTGGATTTCACACTTATGCGAGGAACATATTTAATTCTCAACTGTGGTACATTTTCTGCAGAATATGAGTGTTTTAACCATATTTGTCTGGCTCTGTAGCAGTGTGTTTAAGCATTCTTCTTCTTCTTCCTCTTCTTCCTCTTCTTCTTCTTCTTCTTCTTCTTCTTCTTCTTCTTCTTCTTCTTCTTCTTCTTCCTCTTCTTCTTCTGGCTGCTCCCATTAGGGGCTGCCACAGCGGATCATCTATTTCCATATCTTTCTGTCCTCTGCATCTTGCTCTGTTACACCCACCACCTGCATGTCCTCTTTCACAACATCCATAAACCTCCTCTTAGGCCTTTCTCTTTAAGCATTATTATTAATTGTCATTAAATTATTTGTTTTGCTTAGAATCATATGTTTTCTGTCAAATCGAAAAGTATTTTAGCAGTCGTAATTTAGATGTAGCTCCAGGTATTGAAAGAATTCTGTACCATGGGATCTGTACCCATGCTTAAAACATTTTCAATAAACAAAATACACAAAAAGCCCCCCAACAAATTTAGACATGTTTCATGCTAGCATTTTCTCCTGAGTGTGAGGCTGGTATATTTTTTGTTTACACGAGTTGGAGAAAGTTATTTTTCTATGTGGGTTGATTTTGATAAAATAGTGGATGTGCTTTAGTTAGATGTAGAAATTGTTTTTTTATTTGGTTTATTGTGCACGTCTTTGGACGTTAGTTCAACAATTTACGGTATTGCACAGAGTGAAGACCTTTTGAAAATGGGCTAATAAAAGTCAGCCAATGTGAATGTTAAAATTCAGTTTTTTATTAATCATATTGTGAACACTGCTAACTAGGCTTCTTTTTCAACATGCATATGTAGTGTTTTCACTTCATTAAGACAGCCATAACACCTTTGTAAGATGGAGGGTAACATTATGCACTTAACATGTTAATAGTGGAAAAAATTCAAGGCACAATCCAGGAACTGGTATGTGGTTTGGTCTTTTTTGATAAATTCCAGTTTTTGATCACACCTACATACTGCTTAATGTGGCTGTAGAAATTGAAATGCTTTAATCTGGACAAACAAGCATTTTAAAAAATAGGCCGCATATATAAATGAACAGTGCTCTGCTTTATTAATGCTACTGTACTATAACTTTTATGCTAGTTTGGTCCTCTGGGATACAGCCTTACCTTAGTGGAGATGTGTGGCTAAAAAAGAATTACAGTTACAAAAAAATATGGTTCTTTCCTGGAAAAGAATGACATCCTGTCTAGTTTAGTACCTTTGTGTTTTATTTAGTAGTGAGGGAAGACAGGATTATAATAATGGCAAACAGACTGGTGCATCAGCCTGAGTATAGCTGGAACTTTAAAGTTGTAGGAAAGCAGGAACTAAGTTGTCAGACAAAGCTTTAGTTTTACTGGTTAATTTGTGTACCCCTTTGTTACAGTATGTATGGTCACAACTCATTTGGCTCCTTTGTAGGGTTTAAGAGTTCATTGTGTCCAGAGTATGACATTTTAAGCGGCACTTGCATTAGGACAGTCACCCATTGAGTGACATATACCGGTACAGCCTATAGGACATACTGTAGAGATTAGATTTCAGGACGAGGTATTTCTCCAAGGAGAGACTGATGTTGTAGAATGGCAAACATGGTCTGCCGTACTCAATCTGTTTAAACAGTGCAGTCCACCTCAAATAAAAAGGTACAGCTGATGAGTTCAGAGTGTTTATAAATTATTTAAATGCACTTTTATGCAGTAAAGATGATCTAAGCAAACAAGACAGCAGTGACAGTGCCATGAGGGCTAAGAATAAACTGAACAGAACAAAGCAAGTTGTACTTCTTAAAGGGCAATACAACGTTATTAATAATTAAGTGAATCTCTAGCATGAAATTTGATATCCTGCAAAGGCCAAGATCTGCACAACTAAAGACTCTACAATTTCAAAAATGGTTTGACTAATTTGATTGAAATTTGGTGACATTATAGAAAAAATGTGTTTTTTATTTTTCGGTATTTATTGCTATTATGCTAACTTTCATGGTCTGTGCTAAGCTAAGAGGTGGCTTTATGTAAACAAAAAGTGCAGCAAAAGTGATTGACAGCTGCCCTAACTAATACAGTGAACAAACGATTGAAGAAGAGGCAGCATTCTGGACAGGAAAAAACAGATGTAATCAAGGTTTATGTGTACTGTGATGTGTAAATTGGAAAAGTAAATTTCGCTGAACCTCAATTCTAGAGCACTATAAACCTTCACTGCTGGTGTCAGACACTGTGGCTGTTAGATTTGGTGTTGCTTAGGAGCAAAAAGGCAGGGAGAGAGGAGAAGTGGAAGTAGAGTCCTTGAATCCAAGACAATGTTGTAACGATTGTATCCACTACACTTCACTAAGTTTACAGTGAAAATTATACTGATGATTGCAGGTCAACCCCAAACTGCCTTCAGCCCCTTCCCACAGTGCAGAAAGATGACTTATAATAATAAAAGTGATATTTACTAAACCACACAAAGAAAAGATGCAACAAAAAAAATGTAATTAATACATTTTATACAATCCACCAAATTCCCCCACTTCCAATATATACAATAAACACAAGGCATAAAATTATAAATCCAAGAATATTCCCCACCATCCATTCGATTTAGTCTTTTTCCGATTCTGCTATTTCCCCATAGTTCAGTTCCTTAGACATGCCAATCCCAGAATAAAAGATTTACGGCTCACACTGCTTCCAATCCCTTTCACGGTAACTTCAGCATATCTGGAATCTTCGAGGTGGCCACCCCAGACTTCGTTGGACTTGTGGTGCTCCCTGAAAACAATGTTTCTCCTGGACTCAGATGGGTCATGTCTTTTTCCTCTGCCATAAAAACTCGGGCTGTCTTTTTCTTCCTTCTTTTCCTGCCTTTTCGCGCCCCTATTTAAATAGTGTGTCCGTTTCCATGGCACTCTCAGAAATCGCAATGACAGCCCTGTACCTCCCAAAAGGTCCTCTCTATCCAACCCACCCATCTTATCTTCCATATTCTCAAATGGCAATAGGATTTTACATAGAGAGAAAAAAAAAACATACATTGTAGCTGTGTTTTTCCAAAATTGTCAAAGTTCATCAGCTCTAACTTAAAAATGGGATTCAGCAAAAGCCTGACGCGCCGAAATGATTCCACAGACAAAATATCTTCGTTTTTAAAAGTTTTAATTAAAATTCAAGGTAAAACAGTTCACACAAAAAAGAAAATTAAAATAGCAAAAAAAAGGGGGAAAAATTCTTGTTAAGAAAAGTTCTGTTCAAAGCTTAAATCTTGTTGCATTTCAAATCGTTACTAATCACTTAACGTTTCTGAACCATTTCTAAATGATGGTCAGAAAACTGTATGCCTACCCCATTTCTGAGTTGAAGTCCCTGTTCACTGGCACCTGTTCTAAACACAACTGACTCAATTATCACACTATTTCTCAGTTATAGCAAGAAGGTTCTATCTCTTACTAACTTATAGGGTGAAAAGACTATACCATTGTCTATGACTATGGAAGAAATTTATATTCTATTCAAATTAAGCAAACATTAATATGAGTTTAACTCAAAACTTTCTAAGATTGGTTCTTACATTTCTGGACCCTAATTGGCTACGCAGGAGTGGGGACAATTGCTATATTTTACTTCATTATGAGCCAATTACTTTTACATTAACTATTGTTTTCAAATAACTAGCAAAATCACTGCAAAAAAACATTTACAATTTTTCTTAGTTCAAACATTGGCTGTTTCTTGAAGCAGGCACAGTTTATTCACAGGTCTGTCCAGTGTGCTGTTTTTGGTCTGCACACAAACTCTTCTGACTACACCTTTGGCATCTGGCGTTGTCTTGATGACTTGACCCATTACCCAGGAATTACGAGGTGCAGCTTTATCTACAATTAAAACAAAGCCCCCTGGTTCAAAATTTCTTCCTGGTGCAAGCCATTTTTGACGTTCTTGAAGTATTGGCAAATACGCTTTAGTCCATCTTTTCCAAAACAAATCAGCCATGTATAGAATTTCCTTCCAGCATCTTCTTGAGCATGGTTCATTTTCTGAAACAAGTTCAGGTGGCATTTCAGTTTGTGTCTTCATTAACAGCAAGTGATTGGGTGTCCATCCATCCATCCATCCTCTTCTGCTTATCCAAGGTCCGGTCGCGGGATCTGAGATACCCAGACTTCCCTCTCCCCGGCCACTTCTTCTAGCTCTTCTGGGAGAATCCCGAGGCGTTCCCAGGCCAGCTGGGAGACGTAGTCCCTCCAGCGTGTCCTGGGTCTTCCCCGGGGCCTCCTCCCGGTTGGACATGCCCGGAACACCTCACCAGGGAGACGTCCAGGAGGCATCCTGATCAGATGCCCGAGCCACCTCATCTGACTCCTCTCGATGCGGAGGAGCAGCGACTCTACTCTGAGCCCCTCCCGGATGACTGAACTTCTCACCCTATCTTTAAGGGAGAGCCCAGACACCCTGCGGAGGAAACTCATTTCAGCCGCTTGTATTTGCGATCTCGTTGTTTTGGTCACTATCCATAGCTCATGACCATAGGTGAGGGTAGGAACATAGATCGACTGGTAAATTGAGAGCTTTGCCTTACAGCTCAGCTCCTTTTTCACCACGACAGACCAATGCAGAGCCTGCATCACTGCGGACGCCGCACCGATCCACCTGTCGATCCCACGCTCCATTCTTTCCACACTCGTGAACAAGACCCCGAGATACTTGAACTCCTGCACTTGAGGCAGGATCTCGCTCCCAACCCTGAGAGGGCACTCCACCCTTTTCCGGCTGAGGACCATGGTCTTGGATTTGGAGGTGCTGATTCCCATCCCAGCCGCTTCACACTCAGCTGCAAACCGATCAAGAGAGAGCTGAAGATCACGGCCTGATGAAGCAAACAGGACAGCATCATCTGCAAAAAGAAGTGACCCAATCCTGAATCAACCAAACCGGACCCCCTCAACACCCTGGCTGCGCCTATAAATTCAGTCCATAAAAGTTATGAACAGAATCGGTGACAAAGGGCAGCCCTGGCGGAGTCCAACTCTCACCGGAAACGGGTTTGACTTACTGCCGGCAATGCGGACCAAGCTCTGACACCGGTTGTACAGGGACCAAACAGCCCTTATCAGGGGGTCCGGTACCCCGTACTCCTGGAGCACCCCCCACAGGATTCCCCGAGGGACACGGTCGAATGCCTTTTCCAAGTCCACAAAACACATGTAGACTGGTTGGGCGAACTCCCATGCACCCTCCAGGACTCTGCTAAGGGTGTAGAGCTGGTACACTGTTCCACGACTAGGATGAAAACCACGCTGTTCCTCCTGAATCTGAGGTTCGACTATCCGATGGACCCTCCTCTCCAGAACCCCCGAATAGACTTTTCCAGGGAGGCTGAGGAGTGTGATCCCTCTGTAGTTCGAACACACCCTCCAGTCCCCCTTCTTAAAGAAGGGGACCACCACCCCGGTGTGCCAATCCAGAGGCACTGTCCCTAATGTCCATGCGATGTTGCAGAGATGTGTCAACCAAGACAGCTCTACAACATCCAGAGCCTTGAGGAACTCTGGGCGTATCTCATCCACCCCCTGGGCCCTGCCACCAAGGAGTTTTTTGACCACCTTGGTGACCTCAGTCCCAGAGATGGGGGAGCCCACCTCCGAGTCCCCAGGCTCTGCTTCCTCATTGGAAGGCATGTTAGTGGGATTGAGGAGGTCTTCGAAGTACTCCCCCCACCGACCCACAACGTCCCGAGTCGAGGTCAGCAGTGCACCATCCCCACCATATACAGTGTTGACACTGCACTGCTTCCCCCTCCTGAGACACCGGACGGTGGACCAGAATCTCCTCGAAGCTGTCCGAAAGTCGTTCTCCATGGCCTCCCCAAACTCCCCCCATGCCCGAGTTTTTGCCTCAGCAACCACCGAAGCCACATTCAGCTTGGCCTGCCGGTACCTATTAGCTGCCTCCAGAGTCCCACAGGACAAAAGGGTCCGGTAGGACTCTTCAGCTTGACAGCATCCCTCACTGCCGGTGTCCACCAACGGGTTCGGGGATTGCCACCACGACAGGCACCGACTACCTTACGGCCACAGCTCTGGTCAGCCGCCTCAACAATAGAGGCACGGAACATGGCCCATTCGGACTCAATGTCCCCCACCTCCCTGGGGACGTGGTCGAAGTTCTGCCGGAGGTGGGAGTTGAAACTACTTCTGACAGGGGGCTCTGCCAGACGTTCCCAGCAGACCTTCACAACACGTTTGGGCCTACCAGGCCTAACCGGCATCCTCCCCCACCATCGAAGCCAACTCACCACCAGGTAGTGATCAGTTGACAGCTCCGCCCCTCTCTTCACCCGAGTGTCCAAGACATGTGGCCGCAAGTCCGACAACATGACCACAAAGTCGATCATCGAACTGAGGCCTAGGGTGTCCTGGTGCCAAGTACACATATGAACACCCCTATGCTTGAACATGGTGTTTGTTATGGACAATCCGTGACGAGCACAGAAGTCCAATAACAAAACACCACTCGGGTTCAGATCGGGGGGCCATTCCTCCCAATCACGCCCTTCCAGGTCTCACTGTCATTGCCCACGTGAGCATTGAAGCCTCCCAGCAGTATGAGGGAGTACCTAGAAGGTATGCCCTCTAGCACCCCCTCCAGGAACTCCAAAAAGGGTGGGTACTCTGAACTGCTGTTTGGTGCATACGCACAAACAACAGTTAGGACCCGTCCCCCCACCAGAAGGCGGAGGGAGGCTACCCTGTCATCCACCGGGGTAAACCCCAATGTACAGGCTCCAAGTTGGGGGGCAATAAGTATGCCCACACCCGCTCTGTGCCTCTCACTGGGGGCAACTCCAGAGTGGTAGAGAGTCCAGCCCCTCTCAAGGAGATTGGTTCCAGAGTCCAAGCTGTGTGTCGAGGTGAGCCCGACTATTTCTAGCCGGAACCTCTCAACCTCGCGCACTAGCTCAGGCTCCTTCCTCTTCAGAGAGGTGACATTCCACGTCCCAAGTGCGAGCTTCTGTAGCCGAGGATCGGACCGGCAAGGTCCCTGCCTTCGGCCACCACCCAACTCATACTGCACCCGACCACCTTGGCCCCTCCCATAGGTGGTGAGCCCATTGGGTGTGAGTAGTTCTAAATCATTTGGGTCATCTGATGTCTTTGTAAGGGGTCTGTTATTGAGTATTTATTCCACTTCACACATCATTGTATGAAGATTTTGATCATCGAGTGTTTGTTGGTTTAGTGTTGAATTTAAGATCTTTCTTATGCTTCTGATTCGTCTTTCCCACACTCCACCTTGATGAGAGGCTATTGGTGGGTTGAAAATTAATTTATTTCTTTCTGCATTATAGCGTTGCCGATTTTTTGTGTTCCAAGTTTTTAGTAGCTTCTCGTAGCTCTCTTTTTGCTCCAACAAAATTTGTTCCATTGTCTGAGTGCATGATTTTAACTTGTCCTCTTCTGCTCATAAATCGGCGTATGGCTTGGGTACAAGAATCAGTGTCTAAGCTATGTGCAATCTCTATGTGCGCAGCTCTGGTTGTTAAACAAGTGAAGATTACTCTGTACCTCTTGACCAGACTTCGTCCTCTTTTGACTAGAAAGGGACTAAAATAATCGACTCCAACATTAGTGAATGGTGGTTGGTTGGGTGCTAGGCGATCTTCTGGCAAATCTGCCATTTTTTGCTCACCTGCTTTCGCATTGTATCTTCTGCACTTTGTGCACTTTGAAATTATTTTTCTGATACTGTAGCTGAGTTTGCTTGAGGTATTCAGTATTTCTGGCGTAACTGTGCAAGCACATACTTGCGACCACAATGTTCGATTTGTTTATGAATGTGCTGCAATATGAGAGAAGCAACATGTGAATGCTTGTGAAGAATTGCAGGGTGTTTAGCTTCTTCAGGCATTGCAGCTTTGCAGAGTCTTCCTCCAACTCTCAGTATTCCATCTTGTATGATCGGGTCAAGTTTATAGATTTGACTGTTTTTTTTTACACAAGCTTTTTCTTTAAAGCCTTTAATTCTTCTGGAAATTCTTGCTGTTGACTGAGGCAGATAAGCTCTGTTTCGGCTTTAGTTAAGTCTTCTAGAGAAATTGGACTTGGTTTTAAAGTCAGTTTATACCTTTTCATGTGCTTTGTGATGAGTGATTTTTGTTTTTCTGGATTACTTTTAGATTGACTGACTTCTAGTTGAAATGTTTTTCCTTCATTTCTTAAGTGCAGCAGTATGTCTTAAAACTTGAGGAACCAAGCCACTGCTTTCTTCAAGCGATGCCAATCTGAAAGTAGATGATTAGTTTGTTGATGGGCTTGGTTGCCTCCTCTATTTTTGTCATGTTAACTGCACAAGTTTTAACTTCTGGATCATTTTCAAAAAGTGAATCGTTCAGTTTATTTGGTCTTTTTGGCCACTCACGTTTTGGCTTCAATTAGAAACTTGGACCTTGTGACTATGTGGTGCTTTTGAGAAAGTTTTCTTTGCTTAGCCCTCTGGATGCTTGATCAGCCGGGTTAAGGGCAGATGTGACATACCTACACTGTGAAGGTTGTGAATGATCTCTGATCACAGAGATTCTGTTGGCAACAAAGGTCTTGAATCAAGTGGTTTCATTTGAAATGTATTTTAGCACTGTGGTGCTGTCAGTCCACAATGTAGATTCTTGTAAGGGCATTTGAAGCTCACCTTTAAGCATTTTATCCATTTTAACTGCCACAACGTGACCTTCTTCAATGGTACAACTCTTGACTTGCCCATCAGGAATGAACAATGCTTTTTACCCTCTTCATTGGTTAAGACAAGGTAAGTGACAGTGCCATATCCATCTTCACTGGCATCTGCAAAATGGTGCATTTGTGCTGTTTTTATGGCTCCAAACCCGGTAGGTTTGAAGCATCTGTTCAGTTTATAGTCTGTAAGTAACTGCAAATCATCCATCCGTTTTTCCCATTTCTGAATGTGTTTGACTTCTACTTCTTCATCCCACCCAAATTTGTCTTTGCATAAGTCTCTTAGATTAAGCTTTGCTTGGCAGTAAGGCGGGTGCTAGAAAACCAAGTGGATAACAACAGACAGAATACCACACCTTGTAGCAGACTTGTTTTGTAACTTATTCTGAAATTTGAAACTGTCCGTTTTTGTGCACCACTGGACGCCCAGGGCATGCTCTGTGGGAAGAAGACTGTGGCTCAAGTCTAAGTCCTTTTGTTCATGTGCTCTGTCTTCTTCAGGTATGGACAATAAAACTGCCCTGTTGTTACTCACGCACTTAGTCAAGTGAAATCCCCCTTTGAGGCATAGAGCTTGGAGGTCCTTTGCCACCTTTATTGCTTGTTCTTCTGTTTCCACCAACTTTAGACAATCATCCACATAGAAGTTATTGAGAACGGTGTTAATTGCTTCCTCAGGTAAAGTATCTCTGGCTTCTTCGGCTGTTCTGCGCAAAATATAAGAAGCACAACTGGGTGAAGAAGTAGCACCAAAAAGATGTACTGTAATTTTGAATTCTTCTAGGTCTTTACATAGATTACCTTCAGGCCACCATAAAAAGCGTAAAAGATCAGTGTCTTTATCTGGTACCTTAACTTGATAGAACATTGACTTAATATCTGCCATTAATGCTACTGGCTCCATTCTGAATCTTGTAAGGATGCCAATGAGGGTGTTAGTTAGGTCAGGGCCTTTTAATAATTGTTCATTAAGTGAAATCCCCTGGTAGGTGGCAGTGTAATCAAAGACCACTCGAATCTTATTTTTCTTTGGATGATACACACCATGATATGGAATGTACCACACTCTGCCTTCATTGCAATTCAGGCTTCTTTGGGTACCTTGACAGCATAACCCTTGGCAATAATGTCTTTCATGAAAGCTTTATAGTCTTCGTGGAAACCTGAATTTTTGCTCAGTTTTCTCTTGAGCCCAATAGCACACTGTTCTGCAATACGCCGATTGTTCGACATTTTAAGCGTTTCATCCTTCAAAGGCAAATTTAAACAATAGTGGCCACCTACCAGTCTCGCAGATTCTGAGGCTATGCGCATGAACTTGATGTCCTCCTGTGACATCTCCTCCTTTTCTTCACAGCTACTTTCTGGGAAATCTGTGTTATACTGTTGTATCAACATATCTTCAATCTCTGTTATTGACACAAGATTGATTGAATGTTTGGGCAGCTTACCACTTTGTTTTATGAGGTCATCTATCTCTTTGTATGGTCCACCCACCACCCATCCAAGTGCAGTCTTCATAGCATGAGGTCCACCTCCTTGGCTAGGAATGATTCACGACTGCTCGTAGATTTCTGGGTAGTTGATTAAAAGATAACTTCAGAGTCAATATGAGATAGACATACTTCTTTAAGATATTCCCACTTATCGATATCGTCTTGTAGTGGAATACTTTCTATGTTCACTGGAATGGAGACCTTTGTAAAGACCTTTGGCAAATCAATATATTCATCATAATTGAGACCACAGACTTGTAAATCTGATAAGACAGAACATTAGGTTAGCATCTTTGAATCATCATCATAGTTACTCATAGTTTTAAGGAATACTTGTGTTCTTCTCCCTTGAAGGTTTAATTGTCCCTGGAGCTTTTCAGTGCAAATTGTTACTGTACCGCCGAGGTCTATAAAGGCGTATGTTCCTACATACCTTTCATTCTTCTTAGATTTTACCTTAACAGGAACTACTTGCAGTGCGCATTCTTCACCAGCCCCAGTAAAGGCACAAGTTCCAGTCTCGGTTTCCTTTTCAGTAGATGTTGCCACACTGGCTGTAGCTTTAGATGTTGTTCCACTGTCTTTTTTGATGTGCAGGATGTCTGGGTACTGAAAAGAACATGTCTGGCATTTCATTCTTTCTTTACAGTTCTTACCAAGGTGCCCCTGTTTGAGACAGTGAAAACATAAACCTTTAGATTTTAAAAAGTCAATTCTTTCTTTATGTGGCAGTTCTTTGATTTTACTACATTCAGCAGGGGTATGCTGGCCATTGCAGAATACACAAGGCTTTTTAAATGCAAATGTATCATAAACAGTATTTTTGACAGATTTCTTGAGTCCCCTTTTTAGCAGCATCAGAAATACTTGTAGAGAAAATACTTCCTGATCTCTGGCCACTCTTTAGCAGAAACCCACCCTTATTGATCTTTCCTTTTTTCTCTATACAAGTGTAGCCTTGTGAAACGGCACTGTGCACAGGGTGTAACAGCATTTCAGCTTCGCGATGCAAAAAGTTAATTAGTTCGGGTATGCCAGGTCTCTCTTTATTTTCTTGAAGCTCGTAAGCATACCTCATCCATTCATTTCTCAAAGAAAATGGAAGTTTCTTAAGCACAGCACGCACATTATGACTGTTATTGAATTCTCAACCATTCCCTGAGTCATTCATAGTGTTCATGCAGATTTAGAGGAAGTTCGCATAATCTCTCAGAGCCTCCCCATCGTTTTGCTTTATCTGAGGCCATTTCAATGCTTTATTGAGATATGCGTCTGCTACGAATAACTCATTGCCATAATATCTTTCAAGCAACCTTCTGGCTTCTAAGTAGCCTGCTTCTGGTAACATTCGTGAACAGCCTTTAATCATTTCTTGAGGAGAACCTCTGGTGTACTGGATCAGGTAATCTAATTTATCTTGTGGGTCTACTAATACAGCACCTACAGCATGATCAAAGGCTCTAATGAAGTTTGCATAAGCCAGTAGGTCACCTGAAAATAAAGGGACCTGTCTGTGTGGTACTTCACCACGTGGTGCAGGAGGTGGTGGAGCAGTAGCTATCTTTTGTTGGGTTAACGATTTTAGCCATTTCAGTAATTGCTTTCTGACATTCAGCTTGATATTTTTGACATTCAGCTTGATTCTTCTGATATTCGACTTGATTCTGCACAAGCATGTCTAGTATATTATTTCTGGAGCTCTGAGTGTCGGTTTTTGCACTAGTTGTGGATTGTTCCTGTCTTTCCACTTTAACTTTAAGTTCATGTAGCATTTGTAGGATACTATCGAGTTCTGTCCATTCAAGTGTGACTGTCAAAGAGGATGATGATGCTGCTGCGGTTTTCTGGGTAAAAGAGTCACATTTAATATCCAAAGCACGCTTTAACTGAGGAGAGCTTTTCGTACTTTTGACTTTGTGCGATCCCATTCTAGCAATTGCATCTCTTCGAATTGATTAGCTGTTCCTCAGATGTGTGTGTTAGCAAGCTATTTGTATCTTTCAGCCATGCCGTTGTAGTGTCAATAAATTCATTCCATTTCTTAAAACTTTCTGCGAAAGTCGTTTTCTGTTTCTTAATCTCGCCTTCTTTACTTAGCTCTGATAGTAGTCTTTTATTCAGCTCCTCTATATGACTGTGCGTCTCACGAAAAATTCCAAGTCTTTCTGCTACTTCTAAATGATTTTCTGTAGTATCTTTAAGGCTTTCGATTTCAGTTATAAGCACAGAAACCTAATCTTTCCTCCGACTTATATGACCTTTAAGATCTCCAATTACATTCTCTGGCTTTGAGTCCATACTCAGATCACTCCCGACTTCACTAGAGCTATGCTTAGACGTTGCCATGACAACACTTCGAATGACTTTCAGCGTGTTTCCTGACAGCAACAAACATCACAGTCGAACACTCTTGACAACAGACGACTTCCTTACAGCGAGGCTTCCATGACTCGGGCAAAAGCACAACCTATCATTTACAATGTCTTTTATAATATCACAGTCTCTTAAATCTTCTCAAGTTCAAGTATGGCGACCTTGCTTTCATTTACGATCATGCAGAGATAGAAGATAAGAGCACAGTACCTCAGAATAGCTCAGTTCTTTTCTTTCGTTAACAAGTTCTGGAGCACAAGCATCCTCTGTCCTCAGATGGTAGATTCCAGTTCAAGGCCTTCAGAAGGCAAGTTTTCTGATGAAAATGTAGCTGCATTTTTCCAAAATTGTCAAAGTTCAGCAGCTCTAACTTAAAAATGGGATTTAGCAAAAGCCTGATGTGCCGAAATGATTCCACAGACAAAATAGCTTTGTTTTTAAAAGTTTTAGTTAAAATTCAAGGTAAAACAGTTTACACAAAAAAGAAAATTAAAATAGCAAAAAAAGGAGACAAATTCTTGTTAAGAAAAGTTCTGTTCAAAGCTTAAATCTTGTTGCATTTCAAATTGTTACTAATCACTTAATGTTTCTGAACCATTTCTAAACGATGGTCAGAAAACTGTATGCTTACCCCACTTCTGAGTTGAAAATGGGTCTTTCAAGTCCCTGTTTACTAGGACATGTTCTAAACACAACCGACTCAATTATCACACTATTTCTCAGTTATAGCAGGAAGGTTCTATCTCTTACTAACTTATAGGGGGAAAAGACTATACCATTGTCTATTACTACGAAATAAATTTATATTCTATTCGAATTAAGCAAACATTAATATGAGTTTAACTCAAAACTTTAACTTTCTAAGATTGGCTCTTACATACATTTTTATGTGGCAATGCTACATAATTCCCCACCCCCAGCCTCTCTCAGAGGGGGTCCAAAGTAGGACTTGAGGTTGACCACATTTACTGTCTCTATTTTCTTTTCTGGTTCTCTACCCTTTTGTATGTGGTAATTGTTGGGCCCGAGTTGTTTTATGATCAAAGCTGGTCCTGTCCACTTAGGCACGAGCTTAGAAGAATACTTTTTACTGGCATCAGAGAGATGGTGAGCCCTAACCCAGACCAGATCACCTACCGAGTAGTGCACTTTACTACGGCAGGCATTGTAATACTTGGCATGTCTGGCCATTGCCCTCACCAATCTCATCTGAACGTCCCTCCTAAATTGATCCAGGGTGGTAAGTGTATTATATTGAGGAGTGTCGGGTAAGGGAGCTGTTGTTATTAAACTATCAAGCGGGCCCTTTACCTGTCGTCCTAAGGCTACCAAGGCAGGCGTAGCACCAGTAGCCTCATGGCTTGCGTATTAATGGCAAATCGCAGTTCAGGGATCAATTTGTCCCAGTCTTGATGGCAGTCTCCTACATAGGATGCCAACATGGTCTTCAATGTCCGATTTATTCTCTCTGTCAAATTAGTTTGAGGATGATAGGCCGGAGTCAGTTTCTGCTTTACACCCCACACCATACACAGTTTCTCCATTAACTCACTTGTGAAATGAGGACCTCTATCAGACACAATATATTTTGGCACCCCCCAGCAGGTAAATATTTCATTTTTCAGGGTGGTGCAGATCTTCTGAGCTTTGGCATCTGTTAGAGCCAACGGCCCCACCCACTTTGAAAAATAATCTACAACGACCATCAAGACCGTCTTCCTAGTGGAAGTAGAAAGTAAAGGTCCCATCAGGACAACTCCCAACATCTCTCCAGATTCGGACACCATGGTTGACTAACTCTCCAGGTGGTTTACCAGATGGCGTTTTCATCATCTGACATTTCTGACATCTTTTCACATGGTCCTATACGTCATTCCGCACAGAAGGCCACCATGCCACTTCCAACACTTTTAACAGGGTTTTCAGTCTACCCAAGTGTCTGCCAAAAGGGCTGTTATGATAGTATTGGAGGAACACAGGGACATATTCTTGAGGGACTACAAGTTGTAGTTTATTCCCCCGAAATCTCGCCGGCACAACTCGATATAATATTCCTTGTAATTCCTCAAAATAAATGCGACCCAACCCTTGTTTGCTGGAGTCCTTCTGATATTGTTGGCACATCTGACACATCTGTTGTGCTTTAGCCAAGTCTGGTAAGCTCAGGGGTAAATGTGTCCACTGACTTTGGGCCGTGGCAAGACATATCATACCCTTTGACTCTGGAATCCGTGACAACGCATCGGGAACCACGTTGCCACATCCTTTCCTGTAAAACACCTTGAAGGTGAAACCCTGGAGATGCAGAACCCATCTTGTCAACTGGGAGGACGTTTTGGACTGATTGAATATCCAGGTCAGGGCATTGTGATCGGTATAGACCTCAAACTCAACTTCCTCCACCGCCCATACCACCATCAAACACTCTTTCTCAGAGGTAGAATAATTTACTTCGGCCTCACACAGACTTTGTGACGCAAAAGCGATCACTCTCTCCAGTCCATCCTTCTTCTGAGTGTGATGGACGACCGGCTATGGACTCCGGTCGCCACCCCCAGGCCGCTAGGAGGAGCCCTCCAGACAGCATACTCGGGCCCCGAGTTCCAGCAGGGCCTCATGGACTTTGTAGTGTTGTGACACAGCCCTGCTGGATACCTTGGGGGCCGCCAGGAGTCGCTGTAGGGGGGCTAGTGGGATCTTGTGTGCCCTATAACCCAGGAGTGCGTCTCAGTCACGTGACTGGAGGAAGTGACGTGCTCCCGGGATGAAGAAGAGGACTGTTTGCCCTGACCCAGAAGGAAATGGACTTGTGGGTTGTGCTTGGAACCACTTCCGGGTCAGGAGCTATAAAAGGACTCTGGGAAGCCCAGAACATGGAGCTGAGCTGGGAGGAAGGTGGGCTAAGTGTCTGGGCGAGGAGGAGAGTTATCATTGTAGTTGTTATTGAAGTCTTTATTGTGTTTATGAGTGTGGGGAGGAGAGTGCTTGGTGCACTATTGTATAATAAAAAGAAGAATTATTATACATTCACCTGGTCATCAGAGTGGTACCTGATGGTTCGAGAGGTGGACAAACGCCTTACTTGCTACATGAGATAAAACAGCACCAAGGCCAAGGTTGCTGGCATCAATCTGGTTGAGCTAGGATGGTTGGAGATTGAAGAGCTGCCTTAGGTTGATCAACCGCCTCTTGGCATTCACTGATCCATTTCCAGGACAAATCCTTTTTCTTTAGATGGTTAAGGGGGGTTGCTAGGTCAGCAAGGTGTGGAATGAACTTGTGGTACCACCCTACCAATTAGGGAATCCATTCGGGAGCCCGGGATTCCCGGACATTTTTAATTCCAGCATTCCCAGGAATGAAACTGCTGTAAAGCCTGGGAAAATGGGAACGGCCAACCTCGCATATATAGCGTGTAAAAATCGATCAAGAAATAACAGAGTTATAGTTGAAAATAATTAAGGTGGCGCCATTGCTGCAACTTGCACTTCATCAGACAACAGCTTTGAACAGCAACTTGAAATTGCAATGCGTCAGTCTGTTGCATCCGCATTATCTGTGCCAAGAAACTTGCCATCACAGAATGATGACAAGAAACTGGATGCATCAGTAAAAGCTGAAATGGCGGTGTTTCAGAGCCACAGCAGTGCGGGCGTTGTTTAGAACAAGTGTATCAGTATCTGATGATTGTGCCGCCTACTTCAGTGGAGGCAGAGCGTGCTTTCTCAGCGGCTGGCATACTTTTGCACGAAGGTGCGCTCCTGCCTGGACAACCGCACGCTGGACACGTTGTGCTTTCTACGCTCTTATTACCACAACTAAAGATACATGTACTTATATGACAGCATGAACTGCTTGTAGATAAGGTTAGTCTTTTATTTGTGTCAACATATTGCAGTAGTTTTATTAAAAATAAGTGTCGGTCATTCTAAAACCATTCACATGTGAGATGCCCGTGCACTGTGTCATCCCCGGGAGCCCGGGATTCCTTGGGCATGAAATGCAGAATTCCTGAATTCCCGGGAATGGATTCCCTACTACCAATCCTAGGAACTGCTGCAAAACCTTGAGGTCAAACAGGAGTAAGGTAGTTCTGTATAGCACTGGTCTTTTCTGGGTCTACTTCAACTCCTTTTGCTGACACTATGTGGCCCAAAAAATGGAGGTAAGGTTGAGCAAGGTGACATTTATTTACATTTAGAGTAAGCTGTGGCTGTTGGAGCCTCTGGAAAACAGTGTTCAAGTCCATCAGGTGCTGTTCTAGAGTGGGAGAGTAAACAATAATATTGTCAATGTAAACAAAACAGAGTTTTCCTATTAATCCTCCCAGTACATGCTCCATAAGACGCTGGAAAGTGGCACCCGGCATTTTTCAGGGCAAAAGGCATGACCCGGAACTGGAACAAACCCTCAAGGGTCGTAACAGCTATTTTGTGCTTGCTGTCTTCTCCCATTTGTACCTGCCAATATCCACTACGCATATCCAATGTGCTAAAAATAATCACCATGCAATGATTCCAATATATCATGTACCTGAGGCATGGGATAAGCATCGAGGCAAGTTTTCGCATTCAGGCCTCTGAGTCCATACAAAACCGGAAAGACCCATCATGTTTTTTTACTAAGACCACCGGAGCGGCCCAAGATGATGCTGAAGGCTCAATAATTCCGTCTACAAGCATCTTGTCGATGTTCTCCTTTATAATTTTCCTCTTCTGAGGAGAAACCCGGTATGTGCGGTGTCTGACTGGCACCTCATCTATAGTGTGGATGTCGTGAAACATGACAGAGGTCTGTCCCAGGCTTTCCGTCCATACCTTTGTCCATTGACCTAGCAAAGCTCTTACCCCCTCAGGTTGTTCCAGAGTGCTTGCTGCCTCAGTGCCCTTGGGGTCCTTAATCTCCACTGCATAGAAACCCAAGTAAACCCCTGAAAGCTTTTCATGGGCCTTTGATAAAAAGGAATGCTCTCCACCCCCGAACACCACATATCTCCGAGGTTGAAAATATACAACCATATGGATAGCCGTGGCTGAATCACTATGCCACACTGCCTGCCAATAATATTAGCCTTTGGTTAATAATATAAAAAACTATACATATTTTACATAGAAATGCACTTAGTTCCATAGTACTTCTGATACATCCAGTTAACTGATAGAATTATAAATGAGGCCCACTGTTTTATAAAATTGACAGCTAGTTTATCCATACTAATAAAAGGCAAAGCCCTCACTGACTGACTGACTGACTGACTCACTCATCACTAATTCTCCAACTTCCCGTTTAGGTAGAAGGCTGAAATTTGGCAGGCTCATTCCTTACAGCTTACTTACAAAAATTAGGCAGGTTTCATTTCGAAATTCTACGCGTAATGGTCATAACTGGAACCTGTTTTTTGTCCATATACTCTAATGGAGGAGGCGGAGTCACGTATCGCGTCATCACGCCTCCTACGTAATCACGTGAACTAAAAACAAGGAAGAGATTTATAGCACGAGTCAAACGCGGGAACGAAGGTAAATGACGTTAATTTTTGAGTGTCTTTTAATACTGTGTAAGCATGCATATTAACACATGTGCAATTAAACGTGTGCATTTATGGGGTGATTTCTCAGGCTTAAAAGCTCGCCTTTTATTAAAAAGGTAAATGCTAACTGTTTTCATTCTGAAGGGCACAAACCACGTTAGATTTCAGCCGTTAAACGCGCAAAAATGTCGGTACACCAGATAAATAAGCGCAACATATTATCAGTTGTATTGTATGCTTACAATACATATAGAAATGTGTTAATCGTTAACTAATAGTATGGGATGGTGTTTTTTGACTCGTGCCTTGATTTAAACGATTCCATGTCTTGGTGGGTTTACGTAGCTTATTGTCAATATCTTTACAGCTCTTTTTAAGACTTAATTTAAAAAGGCTTTCTTTTCTTCTTAATAAAAATTTAAAAGCAGTACTTCGCCGGTGCGAAGCGCTCACTTCACTCCCTTACGGGAATTGAACCTCGGACGTCAGCGCTAGAGGCGAAGCCCCTAAAATTGCGCCACGGAGTGTGGTTCGTTTATTTGACAGCATGTAAATCAGGGTAATTACATTCACGGCATTCGTAGTCTGATTCACAATCTGATTATATGGGTGGTTACCTACCAGGTAACGCTTATGGTTAGCCAGCAAGTCAGCTCGAAGTGATCACTCGAGTAAAGGCAGCTTCACAAAAAAACAGATCCTTAACAAATTGTTATTAGTATATTTTCTCTCAATTTAAAAAGGTTTTCTTTTCTTCTTAATAAAAATTTAAAAGCAGTACTTCGCCGGTGAGAAGCGCGGGGATTTGAGCTACTGACGCATACAGACATATTAATGAGTGCAGGTACTTCGGAAAGAAAGCACCGTGTAAACCTAAAGTTTAAATTAACTTCATAGACCTACAAAAGGTTGCCATTGACTTCAGGCAAGATTGCTTTTCTCCTGTACAACTATACGTTGCATTCTCAAGAGTGTGCTTGCACGGCTTGGTCATATTACAACCGGAGTGCTGAACTGACAACGTGGTATGCAAACAGAAATATAACAATCGTAAAAAAAGAAAAAAAAAAAAAGCGAAGAACCCTTGCATTTAATAAAAAGGCTCCTTCCTTGGCGTTCATTTATAAAACAGCGGAAAAGCTGCGTTAAGGCGGCTTCACAAAAAAACTGATCCTTAATATAGATATATATATATATATATATATATATAAGCTTATAAGTACTGCCTTACTTCTCTTTAAGAAAGGAAGATGTAATGATACTTGATTTAAACGATTCCATGTCTTGGTGGGTTTGCGTAGCTTATTGTCAATATCTTTACACCTCTTTTTAAGACTTATTGACTGAAACGGGCTTTCACGAAAAAAGTTAGGGCTTTGCTACAGGATACACCCTCCACAAGTTAAGGAAGTAAAAATAAAGGTGTATATTTCTGTTTTATTTAAACCTTTTAAGTTCGTATGCATAGCCCCATTTGGCTGTTTTAGTTTTTTTTTTATTTCTTCAGTAATATTTAATCTCCTTAAAGAAAAAGAACATGTGCATTTTACTTTTTTTGTATCTCTTTAGTAATATTTTAGTGTAAAAGGATAACCAGTATTTAAACCTTTTATGTTACTTTATAAAGTTATTTTACTCAATGTTGAAAAATTAATAAGAAGCTACATATTTTGGCAGCTGCTGCTTTAATTTTCAATGAAATGAAAAAAGCTCTCCAAGAGAAAACCTCAATGAAGAAGAAACAGTTTGCACTATCTAAAAAGGAGAAACCCTCATTTATAAAGGTTTGCTGCAGATGACTTTACTGAAAATAAATGAATAGTTCCTATGTGTATAATACATATTTATCTATTTTACTTATGCCTTTATTCCAGCAACTTGCAACATCTGAGGTACAATTTGTTACATTACTTTTGTTTTTTGCAGCACAGGCAGGTGAAGTGACTTCCTCAGGGTCACACAGTGGTGTCAGTACCAGGATTTGAACTGACAAGCTCCGGGTTTGCTTAAATATTACTGAAGAAAGAAAAAAAACAAAAACAGGCAAATAGGGCTATGCATACAAATGTCCATCCATCCATTATCCAACCCGCTATATCCTAAATACTGGAGCCAATCCCTGCCAACACAGGGCACAAGGCAGGAAACAAACCCCGGGCAAGGTGCCAGCCCACCGCAGGGCGCACACACCCACACACCACGGACAATTTAGAATCGCCAATGCACCTAACCTGCATATCTTTGGACTGTGGGAGGAAACTGGAGTACCCGGAGGAAACCCAGACAGACACGGGGAGAACATTCAAACTCCACGCAGGGAAGCGAACCCGGGTCTCCTAACTGGCACCTTTCACTGCGCCACCATGCCGCCCGCATACAAACTTAAAAGGTTTAAATAAAACAGAAATATATACCTTTATTTTTACTTCCTTAACTTGTGGAGGGTGTATCCTGTAGCAAAGCCCTAAGTTTTTTCATGAAAGCCCCTTTCAGTCATAAGCCTTAAAAACAGGTGTAAAGCTAAACTTGCAGCACCGCTATTCAATTACACTTGCCTAACGCCACTCCTAAGGGGAGATACTGTGGGATCTGGGCATCCGTCAAAGCACCAATCACAGGCCTGATTAGAAAGCGGGAAGCTGTGATTTGTCGTCTCCCTCCCATGTAACAATCACAGCCTGTGTTACAATGCACTATGTATATATGTATATATGAAGAGGATGGATGGATGGATGTATATGTGTGTGTTTATGTAGATAGATAGAGATATGTGTGTATATGTATGTGTATATATATGTTGATATGTGTGTATATATATATATATATATATATGTATATATATGTGGATGTGTATATGTATATACTGTATATATATATATGTATATATGTATATATGTATATGTATATATATGTTTACATAACCTCTTTAACACACTACTTCTCCGCTGCGAAGCGCGGGCATTTTGCTATATATATATATATATATATGTCAATGTATGTATGTATATATGTATGTCTATGTTTATATATATATATGTGCATATGTATATATATGTGTATATATATGTACATATGTATGTATATATGTAGATGTGTAAATTTGTATTTGTATATATATGTATATGTGGATGTGTATATGTATGTATATATATGTATATGTAGATATGTACTGTATATGTATATATATGTTTACATAACCTCTTTAACACTCTACTTCTCCGCTGCGAAGCGCGGGTATTTTGCTAGTCTATGATAAAGTCCTAATCCAAGGATCAGTTCACTATACTGTCCACTAGGGGTCAGTAATGTGCATTTGACTATTTCACCTTCTTTATTCTTCAGTAGAAAAAAGTCATTTTCCAGTGGGCAGTCCAGATGGTATGTGTTAAAAGGGTGCATGTAATACAAATTGTTATGGCTGTTTTTCATCTAAATGTTTTCAGAATGTTAACATGGATTGTTTGTAATTCCTGTTTCTATTACCCTTTTTGACAGTCATTACTTCTTTTCTGTCTCCTTGATAGTTTCAAATTCTGTCTAATTTACTCACTTTGATATTTTCCTAATCCTAACTTGCCTTCACTATCAGATCCACACTAAGCTCTCTCTTTCTGGTGAATTCAAACAATTACTCATCTCTTCATTTGTTGGCAGTCTGTGACTGAATGATATTGTCTGTCCCCTTGATAATCTAGTTCAGGCATGTCAAACACATGGGCCACATACGGCCTGCAACAGAAATCTGTGCGGCCCACATGACAGATCCTAGTTAGCATTAAACTTGTACAAAATGATTACTATCGTTTGTGATTGAATCATTCTGCATCTTCGGCGTTACTTTTTGACTTTTCTTACTTCCACTTTCTGAGAAAAGCGCATTTTTCCATGGCATTACAGTATGAAACGTCATCTGCTAGTATAGTTGCAGCTGCGGCATCAGCTCCTTGATACCCTAGGCATGACACTGCCCTCCCCCCCCCATACCCCCCCACCACAGGGCTGGCTGGGCTGCTGA